>NW_009619178.1:0-13570 GCF_000690535.1 Cariama cristata | reverse complement strand
GGGCTGTGGATCAGGGGATTCACACCAGTGGGTGGGTGGAATAGCTGTAACCTTCTCTCCTCCCTGGCTGGCCCCAGTCCACAGCTGACTGTGGTGGGCAGAACAAGAGCATGATCACAGCTCCTTTGCATTCCCACATTTTGGGTCATTTCCAGAGGTACCACAGATAGGCACTTTTGCCACAGTTCATTCAAGTGAATTTGCTTATGTTTCTGTCACTGAGCAACAGGTATGATCAAATTTGCGGTGATCAGTACTCAGGACTGGAACATTTGTAATAGTATTTTAAAAATAGCTTATGTTATCAGGTAGAGAACATTTTAGACACAAAATCAGACATGTAAAAGGACTGCATTTAGTAGTCAGAAAGCAAATTGAGAGCAGAAGTTTAAAAAATGATCATGCTGACATGACATGAATGCACTTGGCTGCACCCTATGCTTTGGGTGCTTATCATGAGTGGAGTGCTAGTGCTTGGATGTGAGTCATCCAACAAATATTGCAAATAACTTGTTCAGCGTTGCCAGATTATGGGTCTAAGCACAAGCATCCTCAGCATACGTACCCATTGAAATGATGAACAGGTTCCCACTACAAACCTCAGTATTGAGCTGCAGAAACAGCCCTCTGGTGCGCACCTCACTCCTGTACTATTAAATATATTCCAGACTTCTTTAATTGTTTCTGTAGCATCCTGCAGGGAGCTCAAAATGGTTTGTTTACAGAAAAATAAATTCTAGGTTTGTTCACAACTGTGTTTGAAGCAGCATGTTATTATTTCTGAGAGAATGAAATAATCAGTGACACAAAATTAAGTCTCCCTGCCTAGAACAGCATGCCCTTCAAATAGGGTGCCAAGAACAATGGAGCCTCAGAGGGTGTTTGTAATAGTGTGAGTATGCCAGACTGAAATCCATGCTCTTCATGTCATTTCTAAGTTCTGTCAAATCTTCCTGAAAGCTGCTGCACAAATCACTTTGGACAATAATTTTCTCATTATTCAGGTGCCCAGTTCTAACTGAAAATGAATTCAGCACCTAAATACTTTTCCATTTTTACTCTTAGTCCATTTGCAGCTGTGTCGCTCCTGTCAGTAGAGCTAACAGTGATGTTCTGATGACAGCAACACCGAAAGTCTGAGCCACTCCCTTACTATATCGCTACCACACTGCTGATGATACTGCAGAAGAACAAGCATCAGAACAGCTTTTAATATTAAATTTGAAAAGACAGTGTGAATTTGACTGGCTAACGACATGAAAGGCTGTTTTAAACACAGCTATCAAGCTAGGCAGAAGTGTCTTTTACAAAGAGAAGGCATTAGGACAGACCATGTGAAGGGGCAGAAAATGCAGGGACAATGAACAAAGAGTAGGCATCATAACAGCAAACTCCTGTCGTTTAACATCATCATATTCTGTCACTGCTTTTTGACTCAGGCAATTTTCCAGCTTTCAGTTTGCATTCAAGGAGTGAATGTCTGGACTGTTCCAAAAATGACTGCTGAACTGCAGAAGTGGTCGGTCAGACACATTCAATCATTGATGCCATAGTGCTCTGTGGTGAACAGCCTTAAGGAGTGGCAGACACCTTTTCCCATCACACCATTTGTTGACCTAAGAGTTAAGTTTCCCAGCTTCAGCACCAATTCTTACAGACTATGAATTTCATTATACCTGTCACCAAGGTTATTGGAAAAATCAGATTCAAGACTCATTTGCAGCCATCCACTTGGCCTGTTCAAATGCAGATAAGGTCACCTTCAGTTAATAAAAGTTGTGGGAAAATCTCATTTACATCATCAATTAAAATTGTTCAGATGTTTTTATAACCCTGAGTATGCAACTTTGTGACAACCCAGGATCATGCAATTTCTGTTTCTCTCCCTCATGAAATAAAAGCCAGATGTATGGAAGTTAGCATCAGTGAAAGTGACTTTAAGATAATACTGTGTCATCATTTTATTAAAAGGTCAATAAAAAAATCCCATTAAAAAGATAAGTGAAAAAATCCTAAGTGCAATCAGCCGTTCAATATTCACCCCTCAGCAAAATTCAAAAAGGACATTCATGCTTTTAAGTTTCTTTAATAATCAGTTTCTTCTCCTTGGAAAAAAGACAATATGCTATCTTTCAGAATTGAGTTATAGGTCAAACGTGGGGGGGTTGACTATTAAAGCCTCAGAGAGAAAATATCACTTAAGAGTTGATCAAGATGAATTATGTTTGAAGTGAACAGTTTGGAATTGTATAGAATACTTGCATATATTTATGTAATGTTGGCATATATTTATGTAATGTTGGGAATATAGCAATACAGCTATACTTTTCACACCACTAATGTTGCTGAAGTTAGTACTGGTGAAACAGTTTTGTATGGCCAGAAAGTCTTAGAAATTGTGTGTGCTGATGGGCTATGTCTGGTTTTATCCTCCTACTGTACTGTCTCTCCCATCGAGCACTATTACATAGTGAGAACTGCAAACAGGAGAAAGTTATTGGGTTTTCCCTCATTTAGCATGGAAGGTCGAGCTCTCTGAGCCATGCTGGCCAGCACAACAGCCACAGAAGAGGAGTACAGGCAGAAGTGTGGGGAGAAAAAAAAAAAAACACCACACAAATTTCTGGTGTTTAGATGGATTTCTGCCAGCACTGGGATCAAATGTGTAAAGCCTGAGGAGCAGTGACCCTGCAGCATGATGCGCAAAGGCTGGGCAAGGAACTTCAGAGAGGGTTGTTGGTGGGTAGGAAGAGGATCGGGAAGGGAGGCTGCACCTGCAGACAGCTTCAGAAAGCCTGCAGCACAGCCTCAGCCTTCAGTTTAGGACAAGGCTTCCTAAGGGAGCAGAGCAAGGCCAGCAAGGACCAGGCACTCACATCCCCTGCTACAGCCCAGGCAAGGAGGCTTCATCCTCCAGTCAAGCTAATCTTTGAGTCCTACTGTTTACCCATCTAACAAAATACATTACTAAGCTCACTAACCTTCTATGCTCTTATCTTTCCAGCAACCTTGACACAGAAGAGCTCTGCGGTAAGTTCCTTTTTGGGCAAGAACATAATCTATGCCTGGGGCAGCCCTGTGCAAGTGAACATACTACATGATACAATTTTTTTTATGTTTAGTCTTTGTAGCTCAAACAGAAAGTAATTTCCATTGAAAGAACTCCTGGGAAAATGCAGATGGCTCATAATCTTTTCAGATTCTGTCATCCACTACATGCAGAAATTACTTTGAAAATATTTTTCCTAATCAATACTTCACACTCTCTGAGCTTCAAGATCTGTTCTTATGTAAAGACAGATAGATAACATTTACCTTATTTCCCTTTCATATGATATATTTTTTCTAGTTAGTTTATCACTTGCAAGGGTGTAAGTGCTTTGGCAATTTTGAAAGAGATTGTCATATTAGTACCCCACTAGAAGAAAATTCATTACTTTCCTCCAACTTGAACCAGTGAGAAGAGCAGTTTGACAAGTTCTATTATCCTTCATCACAGAAAACTCCTGCAAGGCCTAGAATTTGGCCCAGTTACCTATTTCTGTACCTTTTTCTGGGCTGTGAGTCATTTCCCCAAAACCCTGGTTGCTCTCCAGCTGACCTCACAGCACCTGATTTAGGAGTGTTGCTCACAGCAGAAAACAATTCACAGAAAATTTCTGCAAGTCCTCCCACAAAATGTCAAAAACCAGTTATACTTGTCAAAAACAGCCTGTTTCTGAGGGAAAGATGGTAGCCTGATAAATTTTCCAATAGTTAACAATATTGAAGACCTATAAATACAGAAAATACTGTCAGGTTGAATACCAGCTCATCTACTTACTCACAAAGTGACTCAACCCATGACCAAGAGCCCACTGAGAAGCACCTCAGCCTGTGGCTTATAAATACATGATAAGAGACTCAGCTGAAGTAAATTGGGCTGTGATGACTTCTGCTGGTTGAGCATCTGCCTAAAATTATATAAAACAGGCCAAGGAAGATAGGGGAGTTTGTTCTGCAAGGGATTTACTGCTCTTGATGTTGCACCAGAGGCTTACAGGTTTGTGTAGCACTCAACCTATGTAGCCAGCTCAGGCTGGCCAGTGGGTTGAGGTGGGTGTTAGCCCAGTACTGGTTCTGTTTACTTGCTGTTTTGATTAAATATAGGCTGCTTTAGCTGCCTTTTAAATCCTTCACAGGTTGCCACTAGTGTGTTTCTTGTCTGTGAATCTGAGTTTACTCAACATGTTTAAGCTGGTGATTATACAGCTTTATTTCTGAGTTATCTCAGTTCTCCTCAGAAATAAAGCTTTGCTTCCAGGATGCTAATTCACAATGTGTTTTCATTCTAAATCTTTTAATTCAACTTCTCAGCAGTACCAGGTTATGTTGCAGTGTTTCTGAAACCTTATGCTTTCATGACTCCCCTGAGAAGCTCATGCTGACATCTTAAAAGCCTCAGAGTGTTGTTATTTATTATTTCAAAAAGCTCCTATCTAATCTTGTTCTTCCTGTCTGCCATTTAGATGTCATTTTTCATGCTCTTCTAGGTGGCCTGATGGCTAAATGCCTTGTCTAACACAATCTCTAGCTTTAACATAATTTTCTTTCTTGTTTTTCCTTCCTGTGCCTCCCTCTATTGTATTTTGCTACATCAACCAAATAAGAACTTGGGTCATGATTTCCCAGGTTTGCCGCCTCCTCTTGCTGTAATCCCTGTGATTCAGTTACCCCCCCTGATTTTACATCAGCTCTTTCTGTTAAAATGTCCTTTGCTTTGAGCAGCTATGTAAGGACATCCTGCAACTTATGTTGTTTCCATGATTTTTTAAAAAAAGTCTTTTGCATGCATTATATTTGTTGAAAATACAATCATGGTAGCTGGGACTAGGAGCTGATCTGGTCAACTCATGGTCTTTTCATTTCTCAGAGAGAAACAAGTGGTCTCAACTGACCCCAACTCACAACAGCCCCACTTGATCTTATCTCCTCTAAGGGCTTTACAAGAATTACTCATTTTTGTATTAATGTAATCAGATCTAGTACATACACATGAAAACTTCATTTGCTGCTAGTAACTGTAAAGTAGTCTACTAGACTGAAAATCCAGTTAAGAAAGGAAATGTAGATTTTTTTAAAAAAAAAATAGGTCTCTCTCAGCTTTTAAACTGATATTTTAAGTTTTTGTCAATTTGGCAACTTATTTATTGAAAGAAAATGTTTTGACATGCTGATTTTGGTATTTTCAGTACTCCAGGAATGATTTTGAGGAGAAATAATACAAAATTTAAAAATAAAATCATCCTTTTCATTGTAACTCTTGTTCATTTTATATATTTAGATAGCTAATGATACCATAATTGAATTCAGAATTGATAAAATTGTTTTTTAATGAAATACTGATTTTTCAGATCATTAATAGGTGATGTGGGTTTTCTTTTTCTTTTAGAATATTTTTCCCAGCACTTAGGAGAGTATGAAAATGTTCTATGTGTCTTGGAAGACTTAAACATAACCATACTGAAGGCAATGGACAAAACAAAGAAAGTAAGTAAAAATTGTGAAATTCTCTTTACGTTGTATATTTTATTTGAAGATGTATCCAGTATTTCTCTTACCTAAAGTTACTGATTCGTATTTAAGTTCTTCCACATATACATGTTTGTAGCAAAAGTCCAGTAGGAAAAGGCTTGTCAAGATTGTTGAGTATCAAAGCTGTAAAGCTCTATCTGCAAAGTGTTACAGTTCGGATATAACCAAAATTGTCTTTGTGAATGATCTGAAGAATGTTCTTCATATTGTTGTACTACAAGAGGGTTTCACGTCCTGTTCCAAAGGTGGGTATTATTAGCATGTCAATAGTTGGAAGTAGCCTGAATTTGAAAAAATAGCCCAAGTTTTTGAAGTAGAAAACATGTTAGTAAAAGATGCTAGTGACTTCAACTATATTAATGACTACCATTAGGTAGGCAGGAGACATCTGGAGACATACTGAGGAATCTAATTTATGTTATTGTTTGTTCAATGTAGATTCCAAAATAGCTTAAAAAGATTTAAAAGGGCTGTAATATCTCTCCCTATGTTCCCTGAAGCTGAACCTCAGTACTCTCATGATTATAAAACCATTGTGTAGGCAGCGGCTGTGAGTCCCAACTACTTCATCCCAAAATAAAACTGGCCAGTGTAAGCTGCTTAACAGTATTTCTGATATTAACAACATAAGACATAGAAATCTGGGTTGAGCGAAACTTCCTGACCAAGAACAAGATTTCATTTCCCTGTCATGCATTTTCAACAAAAGCAGCGCTCACAGAGTCCGCAAAGAGGAGGTGTTCGGGCCATTGCCCACCAGCGCAGCAAGGGGACATTCACCCTGGAAGGAGGAGGTATTTTGTAGGAGGATAAGCTCAGTTTCTCCATCTGCCCATCTGACAGGGGATGTAGCTGTGCTGCAGGACATGTTAGGCGGCCAATGCACTTGGCACTCTATTCATTGTGGTCATACCTGCTTGTATGTTGCGACCTGCTCATTCATACTACATCCCAGCTAGATGTCTGATCAAAAGTGCATCAAGACATCGAGTAATATGCTCCTTCTCCCTGGCTGAACAGCTAAATATTCTGTGCAAGGTTGAATAGCTTCAAAAGGTGACGGAAAGCACAAACCAGGGAAGGAAGTGAACCCAGATCCTCCAAACCCGGGCCCAGACCTGAAGACTAATCACTGGAAGGCAAGATGTCAAGAACAGAAATTTCAGCCAAAAGTATTCAGTGAGATCCCATGGGGGGAAAAAAAAACCTGTTTTTTTCAGTCAGTCAATGGAGAGATCAATGAGGAGAAAGCTGTGCTTCCCTAGCAAAGCTGTTATCTTTGGCATTTGGGTGTTTGCAAGAGCGCAGTACTTATGCATTTTACATGAACTGCCGAAATAAAAATCTGAAAGTGTAGCTTATTTATGTAGAGCTTGAGTCAGTAAGCTGAACATCTCTCCATTCATGCTGTGCATCTTCCACTCTTAATGAAGAGAATGTGCTCTGACTCACTGCCTCATTGAGCTGGACGCTAAAATGTAACAGATCAGTCTATTCTAGCTGTGCATAATTTAAAAAAAAATCAGCCATGTGTATAAACTACTGCTAAAGGGCAGGACATGTCATCTGATAACTACTGGAAGTAAGTAGAACACGTTATTTAAGAATTACTTCAGAAGTTAATTACAAGGAGGAGTCCCAGTAAACTAATCAGAGTTGTAGGAAGTAAGCATTGGCTTGACTAGAAAAATGGATAAGAAAATCTGGAATACTAATAAGTGTTTCATTTGACTGCTTGAAGAACCCATCTAAAAAATAACAAAACCACAATTTCTTTGACTTCTTTTTTCTTTTTTGAACTGACGATTCAAGCTTAATGGGTTTTATCTCTTTCAGGAATATTCCAACTAACTATTTGTTAGAAGTGGCAGAACTAGAGCAAGGCTAACACTGGGAAAAAACATTTTTAATTCCAATTAGTAGAAACTGTGTGAACCCAGTCAAACAAAAAGTGGATCCTCAAATATTCTAAAATAGAGTTTTCTGCCACGGATATGCCCAGCAACTCTACTTTGTATGGAAATTAAACTCTCAGTTCAAAATTGGGATTATTTGCAACAGGAACTCAGTTCTCAGGAAACAGATAGGTTATGTGACCTGACTACCTGACAAATCATTGGAGTACAAATGTTAAAATTTCCATTTTAAATAGTCCAAGCTTTTATTGAAGTTTATGGTCTAAAATCTGGAATATATCCATCTAAAATCAGAGGTCAGGGTGCAGGAAAAGCTAGTTGGCATATTTGAGATGGCATGGATAAATGATGTTCAGCACCAGTAACACACAAGATGAGATGTAGCTCCTAGCTCAAGTTGACTCCCCAGCTCAAACAAGCAGGTGCCCAGAAATGGGTGGTCTGGTTATGAACAGCCATTGACATGTATGCAAGGCTTGGGTTTCGTCTCCTAGAGCAAAATAAATCTTTGTCGCTGCTCTGCCATTGCAGCCACCTAGTCCCTTGAATAGTCACTGGGTAATGGGAGCATTTATTACTATCTTCTAAGCCATCATCTAGTTGGAAAATTCATATATAAAAAAAAAAGCCCAGAATTGAAGACCTACACTTTGAAAGCTACAAAGACATAGTGTATCTACAGTGGCTGAGTCAGTTTCCAATGACTAGGACCAAATTTCCAAGGACCAAATTCTCCTATTAAAAAACAAAAGTGAAAACTGCTGAGATTGAACCTGAACTCCACTCTGCAGAGCATGGGGCTGATTACAGATCCAGTCCTCAGGGTTGCCACGAGCTTTCCATCCCTCTGACTTTCCGTGGATTGGAGAAATCTCAGCGCCTCTAACTATCAGTCCCTGCTAAACTTTCCCAGAGTGCACGCCACTTCAGGTAGGCAGCTCATTCAGTTTTAAATATTTGGGGAGGAAAATGAGCAACTTGGTACTTCATTTTATTTATCCAGTTTAGAGTCAGATAAACAATCACCACTCAGTCCTTCCTATGGAAAATCCCTGCCTTCCTAGCAATACAAGTTGCCCTACCAATTCAAGTTGCCTGTACTCAGTAGATACTTTGCGTAAGAGGCAGCTGCGGAATTGGAGCCCTAGAAAAAATTGTTCAGCTTCAGTTTCCAAGGAAACCCAGGAGAAAGATGCGTCAGTCTTCAATGAAAAACTGAACAGTGGATTGGTATGTCTGAAAAATCTAAAAACCTGATCTAGAAACCCTCCTTATTCCAGATAAAGACAGAACTAGAAATTAAAACGCACTAAAATGTAGGGTTTAATAGACTTCTCTTTACTTTTTGGCATATATTAATCTCAGTTTGATAACATCAAAGTGTGTGGCATTATTTGACTCATATCTGTAAATCCAGTACACAAGTGTGCACCATGCAGCTTTTGCACACGTCATCTTGGTTTTTTAATTCATGATCAGTTTTTAAAATCACATGCATTCATGAATAAATACCTTGGGGTTTGTTTACAAATATTCCCAATCTGTTCAGCCTTTAGTTGGAAAGATGTCCCACTGAGAGGAGCTGCAGTTTGGCTTGGCTATGGACTCCTGGATTTAAATCAAGATCAACCAAATTGTCCCCATTGCTCCAAATTATTTCCATGTGTGGATATCTTTAACCCAACAGATTAGCAGATAACTGACTCCTGCAAGGTAGTTGCAGCATAATTTCTGTGTACTTTATTGCCCTCTGTGGTTTGAAAGGGTTGTCAGCACAGCTTGCTTGAGCTGAGCTTTTCTCCAGTCCCATGCTATCTGAAAGTGAAAATATTGAGTCACCTATGGGAGAAAACATTCCAGTGTTTTAACAGGCTTGAGAAACCAGACTTCCTTTCACTGTTCTGGGGCCAGATCCCTCCAGCCCAACCAAACTGGGTAGCACCTGGGAAGACAGGAAGCCCTCGGGCTGTCGGAGTGGCTCATGCTCCGTTGCTTGACAGGAAGGTGCTAAGCTAAAAATGCAGAGAAATAGATATAGCGAGGAACATCTTTCAGCAGGGAAAAGACTGAGTTGCGTTTTGCAAGCAACATACTTTTAATACAAAAAGCATCTTACCAGAGGATGCTAGAGAAGCTACAGTCCTGTTTTGGTCCTGGTCTCTTTGTGTTTTATCCTTACACAAGGAAGGGAAACACATATCTGAGGATTTTTAGAGGGATCTGTGGCATTTGATCATTTCTCTCCTTAGGATGGAGAGTCTGCAAGAGTTGCTTATACAGAAGTCGGGAGGACAGAGTAATCATTGGTGTCAGTTGTTTTTCTTGTACCTGCCAGCTTGATATTTTGCTGATCAAAGTACAAGCTGGGATAGTTCTTGTTGATCTTGTTTCTTCTTCACCTCATATAAAGGAAGCATTAAAAATTAAAGGCTCAGCAAAACTTTACACTGCCTTGGAAGGCTTGTTTCTTTAAGCCTTTTTTGCTGACTTTTTTTATAACAAAACACAGAAGCATATTTAATTAAAATATTTAATCTTACCTTTTTTATTACCCAAATAAACTTAACATTTTCAGCAAGCTGCATTTTTATTACATGCTGTAGCTTGCAGTCACATATAAATACAATGAAGAGAAATTTTGCGACCTGCAGCCCAGAAAATAAAATCTGTCACTGAGTAATGATGTAGATAGGTAAAACCAGACCAGTTTTTTTAAGGCGCTTGACATTTGTTCCATTAACTTGTGAATATTGAAATCAGAAACTTACAGACTAAAGAACATGTCTTCCTTAAGTTATCGACCCATAAAATTGTTGCTATTTGTCAGCTATTCAGTAAGAACAAGTTTTGCTCTATAATTTTTATTTCTGATATTGCTATACTTTATTGCAAATGCAACCTGCTGGTAGTGTTGAACTGTTCTGTACTCAGTAAACTAGCAAAAGCTCATTTGATCACCAAAAATGTAATTTTCATATGAAATGAAGTTGACGATACGGAAGTATTCAGGGGGTTAAACAGGCATTTATTGGTATTTTAGAAAACTTGGGGTATTCAAGGATGTCCAAGATGTCTGAACAGGCCTGACAAATAGCCACACAGGACCTCTGGGAGACCCAGGGGCAGGTTGAGACCCCCGTCTGGGGCAGCAGCTGGAAACCAGGTGGGTCTCTGTAGGGCTCCAGATTCTAGTTCAGGTACTTGAATAGCTCTGAGGTCTCTGAAGGGTTTTTCCCAGAGGAACTGTCTCACAGAGAAAGAGCTGGTGATGGCTTACCCTGATCTGACAGTGCCTTTTACCAAAGTCGTAACACCCATTTGAAGTTTGCTTTTTTCCACCAGCTGAAGAGCACTCCCTTCTCCTGCCTTTCCTTTTGCCAACAGCACAGGGTCATTTTCCAGCCAGGATGTATCCTGCGTATCCCCACTGTCACTGGCACCGCACTGTGAAGGCTGGCGGCAGAGGCTTGCAGGGAAGCAGGGACCATTTCAGATTATTTTAACCCCCCTGCTCTCAAGGGCAGTTTATACTGCCATGTTAGTGAAAGCCTAACCACAGCTGGCTGGTGGCCAAGTGGCCATGCCAGGGGGATTTCAGGATGGGACATACTTTCTGTTCTGTGATTTCAGTGACTGTTGGCTTGAGCCTCCCCTAACCCATCAGTCTGTCATGGAGCTGACAACAGTCTTGACATAAAGAGTTCCAGCTCTTAACTTACTGGAGTAACAACTAAAATTCAGACTTTCTGCATTGACACAACAGCAAAGTGGTGGGAATTGGGAATTGCAGAGAGCAACTGAGCCCGGCAGAAATGCTTCCTCTGGAGAGTGGCACTGAATTCCCATGCAGTTGTTTCTTTTTACTCGCAAATGCAGAGTCTCTGTAGCACTCATGGAGGTCACCCTCTGAGCTATCTCAAAAGTGTCTTAGGATCACCATACCTGTTGTAAAAGTGATCCAACCTCCAGCAACAAAAAGCTTTATATCTAAGCTGTTTCTTAGGTTATATTGGTTATATTTATTAGATCATGTGTTTTAATTTTGAAAGGAAATAGTACAATAGATTTTTTTTTTAAAAAAAGGAAACTGAAACTGGCTTTTATAGCTAACTGCTTATAAGATGAAACTTTGAGTCAGCAAGTAAGAGGGGATCTTGACTCTACATAACTTTATATCTGAATGCAAATCCAATAACTATAACGCAACAGCAATCTCCTGGATAGACTTGGGCAGGACTTTTGTACAGCCAATAGAATATATTTATGAAGAGCAAAATGAGAAATGCAAATATAAAGTAAAGGGAATATCAAAATAACCAAGAAGGACTGTCAGCACAGTAAGAAATTTTTTTTAAAATACTGAAGATTCTCCCTTAATCTGTTCTTCTGTGTTATATTTTCATCATCCTTATTTCATTGTTCTCATTTGATTTCGCTACATCTCTTTTCTTCCTCAAAAGTACAGCAAAATCTCTTTCATAGATGAAAGCCAGAAGGTGCTTTGGCTAGGATAGTTAACGTACTCTTGATTCAAAACTGAATCAAGAGAGTGATGACCTCTGCGTGCTCACTCCTCCTGTAAATACAGAGGTACGGTTCTTCTTTTTCAGACAAAAGCACTGCAGACTGCCATGGAAAGGAATGGCAGGCAACGTAGGGAATGAGGGATGGGACACTGCAAATTTTCTCCTTTTCAGACTCTGTAAAGTCTCCCGTTCTTTGCTTTGGAGAGACTTTCTTCCCTCCTTTGCAACTATTTTATGAAGAATGCCAAATGTCCTGTCTGTGATAGCTGGGGACAGGGCTCTGTGAACTAGCAAACACCACTTCAGCAGCAGTAACCATGACTGGCTTACACCCAGCATTTAAATAGGCAAAACATAAACATATTAAGTTTAGGATAGAAATGAACAGTAATTCAATAGAGCAATCAAGTCTGGAAAGCCCTCCAAGCATATGAGGGCAAAAAAACCTAACTGCTTTTTACATGTTGCTTGCAAAAACATAGAAAGGGGAGTGTGTGGTGTGCAACAGCAAGATGCTGGATTCAGTGACCAACACAGCGAGTCTAATTCTTTTCTTATATGAAATCGTTTTTCTGCTTTGCTCAAAAAAAAACAAAGCTAAGTGAAGTCAATGCAGCCTCTTTATTACTGGAAACCTACTAAACCTACTTGAATAGTCTAATAATAGGAGCCAGTCAAAGTGAAAGAGAAGATTATAGGAGCTGAAAGAGTACACAGGGACATGCAATTGAGTTACTGATGGTGCAGTTATAGTAATTATGTAAATCACTGCACTCTGGAGGGTTGATACACATTATAAACCAGAATACCTAGATTTTTTTAAATTGTATATTTAAGTAATAGTAACAGTAGTGATTATGTAAATTATATCACAAAACAAAATAACTGGGAAAAAAGCTAGATAAGCATATGTTGACCATAGAATTCCACAACTAACATTCCGTTTGAGTGAAACTTTCAAATTGTTCCTTTGTTTTCAGAAAATCTGTGTTAAATAGACTGGTACCAGTTTTTGCATGTGATTAGAATTTATTAACACTTTTCACAGAATATAGTCTCATTCTCTCTAAAATTGCACTTTTTACAAATGTACATTTCACAAAATTAATGTAATGAATAGCTGCTGCATAACAATAATGTAAGGCAGGTATTACTCATTTATCCTGATTATTAATTTTCATGCATTGGCTTTGAATCCAGTTCATTTCCTCCTTTGTTTATCACTAAGTTTTTTTCAGGTCAGTCTAAAATCGTAGAATCATAAAATCATTTAGTTTGGAAAAGACCATTAAGATCGTCGATTCCAATTGTTAACCCAGCACTGCCAAGTCCACCACTAAACCCTGTCCCTAAGCACCACATCTACACATCTTTTAAATCCCTCCAGGGATGGTGACTCTCCCCCCTTCCTGGGCAGCCTGTTCCAATGCTTGACAACCCTGTTAGTGAAGAAATTTTTCCCAATATCCAATCCAAACCTGCCCTGGTGCAACTGGATGACATTTTCTGTTGTCCTGTCTCTCATTATGTGGGAGAAGAGACTGACCCCCACCT
>NW_009619177.1:30010-30312 GCF_000690535.1 Cariama cristata | reverse complement strand
TTGTTAATATATTTGTAAAAGCATTTTTTTGTTGTCTCCTACGACTGTGGTCAGAGTGAGTTCAAGCTGGGCTTTTGCCTTTCTAATTTTCTCTCTGCATGCCTTGACAATGTCTTTGTACTCTTCCTGGTTTGCTTGTCCCTTCTTTCAAAGCTTGTAAACTCTCTCCTTATTCCTGAGTTCCAGCCAAAGCTCTCTGTTCAACCAAGCCAGTCTTCTTCCCCGTCAGCTCATCTTGTGGAACATAGGGACAGCAACTTGGGGCCAAATATATGTGTCTTCTTGACACAATGATTTCAGCT
>NW_009619177.1:23884-29993 GCF_000690535.1 Cariama cristata | reverse complement strand
AGGCAGGACTTGTCCTTTCTCAGACTGATGTCCAAAAAGGACAAAGTGGTACTGCTGTGATGATAGAGACATTAACCTTCTATATGGTCACTTTTCTTTAAGACTCAAAGCTCTTTGGGGAAATGGAGAAATTTCTATGAATTTCTGCATCATGTAGCATAATGGGCTTAAACTTTTTGTTAATAGATATTACTGAAAAAATTACATTTAAATTCATAATAAATTTCATAACAGATATTTACAAGCATCTGTAGGCAGCAGTAGCTGACTATTTAAGGAATAAGTTCCTACTCAGTATAAAGTAAGGTGGCAGAATCAGGTTATGTTCTAATCATTGGCTAGAGTGATTGTGTTGTGTTATGTGAACTGACTGATTTAATGTCCAGAAGAGAGATACTTCCTCTTCTGGTAAAAGTGTTTTGGAAAACTTTAGGCTAATAAGGCAAAAGCTGAAAACATTATGTCAGGAATAAGCTCCATCAACCCAGTAACCAAGGTGATATTAATAACATAAGCTAAAGGAACTGTACATGAGGGGGTTTTGTAAAACCCACTGTACTCCTTTCTTTATTCAAAACAGAGGTTTAATTGGTTACAGTGTAGCTGAATTGAGCCAATAAAAGGTATAATTGATTATAATCCCTATATAACACTAATAGTAGCCATTTTTTATTGTATTGGCAGCCAAAATTACATTTCCTCTATGTCTCAGGTCACTTACCATCCAAATGAGCATTTGTTAATGGAACCAGATCATTAGTAGCTGCTTTACTGATTTCCATGTCACTGCTTGAGTGCACATTTAAATGTACACAAGGTGTTCAGACTTGGCTTCCTCTGCCGCTTGAATATGAAGTTCTGTGCATTTTTGACAAACTGTTAATTTTGCAGCTTGCAGAAGAACTCAAAAGAAAGTGCTGGCCACTAACTAGGTTAGTCTAATTACCTTGACAGAAAAATTTGCATCATTGCTATAGAAAGGAAACTGAGGAAACAGAGGGCAGCTCAAGAAAATACAACAACTGGGATATTCTTATCTTTTGGTAAGGGACCATGTTTGACGCAGAACAATATATATATATATACCTTTTTTTTTCCTACAAAGAACACCACTGTGAGGAGAAAATGACTGTTTTCTGGGCAGATTTCACAACTCATCTGTACCCAAATATACATGTGACACAGCTGTGTAGAACTGAAATTCTATTTTGTGTGTGTAATGAAATAGATGAGTAGCAGCCCAAGATGTACTTATAGGTCCACTGTGTCAGGCATGTTGCTCACTACAGACAGCCTTACTTTTACCCCGAGAGCCTGGTGCATCCCATGGGCTTGCCATCAGTTGTCAACAGGGAACACAGAACAGATGGGTGAATGATGTGGATGAAATTTAGGGCACCTGAATGTGGAAGAAAGAGATGGTCTCCATCCTCACATGAGGACACTTTAAACAGATTTCCATTTAGCAGATGAATGACTAAGGTACAAAGAAATTACCTGGCTTGCCAGAAATCAGAAAGACAGTAGAAATATCCGGCATTTTAACATGTGTCTCCTGGACCATAGTCCAGCACCAGAGGCCCAAGATCTCTTTTCCTTTCTGTGCCTTCAGCCAGGCAACAAGGTGATAGCTGGCACTGAGATTATTTTGTATCAGCTCATTACATAGTAATAGAGCGTGCAGCATTTCCCCCAAGGTTAAACATTCATACCTAGACCTCTGGTGCAGTAAGAGATCTACATAAAAGAAATGCAAAATTTTACGATTAAACTCATTCATTTTGAGCACACAGAAGATGCAAAGTTTTTTATGAAGCAGTGAAGATGGAGGATTAGATCACAATGTTGCAAAGTCCAAGATCAGTGTCTTACTCTGATGACAGCTTCCTTCTTCAGCTTCAGCAAGTAATTCAGTGTATTTTTCACCTCTCCTACACTGAGCCATCTGTTAGTTAGCCATCTCTGCCAAGATAGCAGAGTGATACCTCGCAATCCTTTCCTTCCAATGATTTTTCACAATGAAAATAAACAACGCAACTTCTTTTCTCCAAATGCTGAAATATTTAACATCTTAATAGCTCTGTATAATTACTTAGTAGGAGAGATGGCACATGCTTCCTACTGACACTAAATCTGTTAAAGGCCTGTGTAGAGGAAAAATAAAAAGCTCTTTTTCTGATGAGATTCCACAAAATCTCAGTAGTGTTTTGTTCCCTCTAGACTATCTGCTAGTCTCTTGTCTTAAAATCTCCCACTGTTCTCCAGTACTGCCAAGACCTGAGTTGGTTTTATTGTAGCAAACAAGCTGAGAGTCTTTTAGTCTGGTATAAATCCACGGGGCTTAAGACTGAAAGGCAAAAGGCGTAAGAAAATTCTTAAGCTACTCACAAGGGATTCGTCCTCACTTCCTGTCCTGTAATAATATATAAAGATTATATGTAACATTTTTAGTATCCTCCACAACACTGTGTATTACATTATAAGGGAAATAGGAGTTTACTTTTCCTTTGTAGCACACCTTTTCTACTGTCATGTGCTGGTAACAACTCTCTACTGAAGGGTTAAAATGCATTTAAAACAGAGCAGGATTTCTGCTTCTTTATAGCTTGAATGTGTGAAATTCCAGACAGGTCTAGCTTCCAGGACCTTTGAATTTTTCATGCAATTTTCATTGCTATTCATGATTTTTTACTAGGAAAGGGGTTTGAAATGTGACTTTCTCCCTGAAACTATTTTATCTGTTCACCTTTCTTTATTGATTAATATCTCTTAAAAATGTGGAGCTGTTACACAAAAATTGTCAGACTGGAATATCCCAAGTGTACTCAGGATGTGTTAATGTGCAACATGCATTTAAATTATTGTTTTATGGATAACAGACACTTTTTCCAAAGTCATTAATAAGCAAGAGTATGTAAAATGTCACTGGAGATTTTATTTTGTAAGTACCTTTATCGTTCTGCAAATATATGAGGGGTATACATAAACAGGCATGACAATGGAGGCTGTTTCTTTCTGTGCATTAGCTTAGGTCCTCCACAATTGTACCATTTGCACCCCTCCTCAGCTGCAGACAGCCCTGAGTTGTGCATAGATTTATGTTTAGCAGTGTGTAGTCTGTTGGAAGCAATACTCATAGTGATGGTTGGGTGAGGACCTGTGGGTGAAAGAGCATAATGCAGGCATGGTGAAGTGATTTAACTTTCTGCTTCATTGCTCGCACTGGTTGTGTGCATATGAACTCGAAGTGCTTTAGAACACAGCTTCTTTTTTTAAAAACTGGTTTTTTTTTAGTCTATCACTTTGTGTGTTTTGATTTGTTTAATACCATGTTCAGAAAAATAAAATCATATTGCTTATCATTGACAGTTTTAATGTACCTCAAAGAAAAGATCCCAGCTTGACTGAATAATAATCTTGCCTGCAACTCCCTATTCTGTTTCATGGAAATGGAATACGAATTCCTCTGAGGTACACAGGCTGCAAGGTGTGCTGTGTAAACTATATGGAGCCCTCTGAGATTCAAGACACCACATACGTTTATGTAATTCATTTATATAAAATGCTATTATTCTCCTTCTGCTTCAGCCTTAGGTGTTTTTTTATTTCAAAATAGTACAGCACAACAATTTCCGGTATTTCACATGCAAAAATTTCTACTGGTTTCATGCTTGCAGTTAAAAAAAAAGGATTTCCCATTTATAGTCGTGTTGAGAATATGTAGAGTTTGTGTACTAAGGACAGCAAAACATGTAAAGGATATTTTATCAAGTGCTGTGGAAATTAAACCATATGTTCAAAAATTAGAGGTTATCTGTTGAAGGAAGGACTCATATGGTCTCATGCTCTGGTACTTCAGAGAACACGTGCCTTTCTGTGGAACTGCCTGGTGCCAGACAGTTCAGAGACAAAATATAAGACCAGTGGGTTTGGAGTCTCATATTTTCCTTCTCCCTGCCTGCCTTCCCTCCCCCCTGCCAGCCTGCCTTCCCTTAATTTATCCCTCTTTCTCTCTCTCATTCTCTTTCTTTTCTCCTCTCTTTTCTTCCCTCTTGTGAATTTATTTTAATTGTGTATATATTTAAACATGGCTATATATATATATGCATGTACATACATTTGAATATACACGTCTTTGAGTAGGGATGAGTGTATTTGTGTGAATAGACATCTTTCATATATAAAAAAAGATTCAACTAATTAGAGGGAACCAACTCTTTAAGCAAAGACTTGAAGGAAGTCAATTGTTTAAGTGAGAAGTTCAAGATGACACTTGGGCAATGAGGAGAAGGGAGTTCAGCAGCACCTTGATTGCTGCCAGGGCTAGCCAGTGGTACCAGTGCACCCAAGCTCAGCCCAGAGGCTCTGCCAGGCTTAGTGGTGGCGCCTCCGCCTGCTTTCACAACTTCTGCCCGATTTCTTTCCACCATGTGTGCATAGGAATATTTCTGGATAGATCTGAGTTTGCATGAGAAATGGAAGAAATGATGTCTTTTCTTCTGCTACTGGAAGGTGGCTGGTCCTTCCCCCTGCCCTCATCCTTTGGTGATAGCAATGGTTCATCTCTGCTTCACGCTGTAGTCCAGCAATGGTATTTAACTGTTTGATTGCTTTCTGAAAAAAACCAAAAAGAAAATGAAACAACCGACCAGTTACTGCAGGCAGCCAGGAGGAAGGAAAAATGAAAGTCATAATTATGCTGATGGGCCAATTACACTCCCCAGAAACACTATAAATGTGTGTAATAATAACAATAGCATTTTTTTAACCTGGCATGTTAAAATGACAGCTATTTATAAATTTGTCAATAACACAGAGTCCCTAAGAATATGTGAGTGGTTTTCAGATAGTAAATGAAATGTATTTCACAGTGGCCACCTCTGTTTTCCACATCAATATTTTATGATTCTAAAACCCATCCATATCATGATTAAATAGGTGAACCAAATGTCAGCATTTGGCTAAAAATACATGTAGATGGTATATTTTCTCTACATAAGTCCTGCAAAAAAATAATTTTAATTGATTTTTAAGCTAACTGGCCCCAAAGTGCCACACACCATTAAAAGAGATGGGTAGTTTTGTGCTGGATTTAGGTTAAGGTGGAATATTGGAGTGACATGTTAAGGGAGGAAATAAAATCTTCTGAAGTGCACTTTACTGTATACAATACACAATTTTCCCTTATGTGTGACATCCGCAGTAAACTCTTTGACAGAGCTGGAGTTGGCCTCTGGCATTGAGGCTTCCAACCTCCAAGATGACTGCTCTAGCCATTGGGCTTTGCGGGCAGCCTCTCTCCCTATCAGTTGCCGTATTTCTGTCTCTCTCACACAATGAATATTTAATTATACATACAGTCTGGAACAGCTCTAACAGAGGAAAAAAGTATTGTCCCGGAGCTAAGAAACCTCTCCCAGTGAAATTTAATCAGAGCTTGATGTATTCCTGTGCCAAATGTTGCTTTTGAAGAATCAGCACTTTCTTTGCATCTTTTGATGTGACTTGACCAGCTATAGGTATTATATAAAACCTCTTCCTTCTGCCCTGTGAGATGTAAATGGATTTTCAAGGAAACATCAACAAAAAGTGATGACAATTATGCCACAATGAAAACAAAATAAGTAGGGATTCTTCTACTGTATTGGGCTGTGAGTGACAATTGTGTAATTTCACCAAGGAGGCTTAAAAAGTCATATCTAGTACTTCTTCCTGAGAATGCTCTCCTGAATCTGTTGATGCGTCTTCCTTCCATTGATGTTATTTGATATCCCACAGATCGCCCAGTGCTGAGCTGTGCTGGGTCACAAGAGCTGCTCAGCACAGCCCAGCCCCATCCTTGTGCAGCACTCTGCAGGCTGGTGTTCTGCAGGCTCCTTCATGGAGATGTTGGGGATAGTGGGTTGATCATGAATGGCTCACGCGAGCCATTACTACATGACACATAACTCTCAAAATCCATTTTTCAAAGATTGCTGGATTAAAACCCCAAAGAAATCAGCACCAATTCCCCCTATTAGCTGAGAAAAAACATGAAAATGAAAAAAAAATTCTATCATCAAGTGCTCTTAGAAGCATTCTCCAGATCAGCTTTCAACCCCAAGGAGCA
>NW_009619177.1:5832-23857 GCF_000690535.1 Cariama cristata | reverse complement strand
CCTTCAGCCTTGGGGATCAAGGGTAGGATAGTTAGAATAAATAAGAGGCTATCCAGGGTACAATATAATTTTCTTACATTAACATAGAGCTGAGTTTGAAAGACTGGGATAGACAAGGCTTTGAAATGTAATAGTTTACGTGAAATTGCTGCATTGATTTGACAGGGTATGATTCAGCAAAGAATTTATGTCCCAGCACTAAGACATCAAAGCAAATATGTATTTAGAAATGGTATGTAGGAGGCTAAATATTTGTTTATGTAATGCCAAAAAAAAAAAAAAGGCAACAGTGTTTTCTTACTAGAAAAACTAATTCTTTTTCTGGGATCAAACTCCTCAGGAGTATTGTTTTTATTTTTTTTTAATAAAAAGGGCCCAGCTGTTTGCATCCACTAACCCATTTCTTTTGCTGAATTGTAAGAGCTTTCATTATAGAACTATTATAGGAAAATACAAGGCCCACTCAGCATAATAACAATTTCAATGATTTTGAAATATATTTAAATTTTTTTCTTGAGAAGCTTATTGTCATATATCAGTATGTAGCTGTCTTTAGGGTCCTAGCTGCTGTTTCTGACAGATCTCATGTTTGGCAGCTTAAGAATACATAATGCTTGACTGAAATAAATGCTCTGCCTGAGGTGGCCTTTATTCCTAATGTCAGTAGATACCGAAATTTATTGTTCATGGGATGTTCTGACTGAGAAATAATGGTGAAACTCATGTTTGAAGTAAATTATGCTCTGTTCATAGTAATAGCTGACATTTCCTTTTGTTTCTCTTTATACAGTAAAGGAATTGACATTTTTAAATAGAAAAAAAATGAATGATAAAAATCTAAATAATCCTCAATTTCTTGTCTTCCTTGACATGCCTGCTTTCTCTTCTCACCAAAGTGGTTGTTTAGTTATGTTACCTACACAGAGCAGCATACAAATGAACTGTTGTTTGTTATACGACAGAAAGAAATAAAATGTGAGAGTGAATCATTGCCTCTGAAGTGAAAAGTCTGATGCCACTGAATTATCAACTAAAGAGTTCCCATCTGAATGGATTAAAACCCCAGAGAAGGGCATACAAAGTTATATTCTGCTTCTCTGGCAGTTGGGATATTAATAATAATGTTCTTGATTCATCAAGTGATGCCAAACCGGATGAGCTGATATTGCTAGCAAACCTTCCTTAGAAAGTGGAAACTAAAGAAAGCATACAGATTTAATCTGGAAAGGAGTAAAAAAACAGTTTACTACTGCTGTTGACTATTCTGAACCAGCACAAGAAAAAAAAATACTGCTCCAAATACATATCCATTGCAGAGAGAGGAAACTAATTGGCTTTGTCTAGTATCTCCAACCACTTACACCAAACTCTGAGGCCAGACACGTTAAGGCACAAAGTGAGCATTAATTATTCCAAGGAGGAGAGAGGTTATGCTTCATGCCACTGCACCGCTGAAGGAGTACCAGATCAAACAGGGGCAGGGAAATTTCAGCCTGCCGTGGTAATACATGCTGGGTCACCTGAAAGACATAAAGGACAAGGGTATATAAGCAAAAGTCTAACTCAGAGCTGCTATCTGGCCAAGCATGCTGGAAGGAAGAAAGCAAATATTTCCACTAATGTAGGGAATGATCATTCACTCTAGCTAAAAATGTCTCTTGCTCAAAAATTAACACCAAAGTCTTTGCTCCAGTGTGTTCCCTGCCGTTACTAAGCACAGTGTCAATCTGACCGCTTGTCAAGCTGGCAGCAATCACTGTACGTGCCATGGAGTTACACCGACTGATCCTGCCTAGGAGTCAGCCTTACTGGCGGTGTTAGGAGGGGGTTGCATGGCTTGTGCGATGGGAGCTGCTGAGAGGAGAGGGGTTGTTGTGCTCTGGAATTTGGATCATGGGGCAAGGGCTGGCAAGTCTTCTGGAAAACATTGACTTTCACAGTGTACTTCTTATGACAAGGGATATCTGAGACTCCAGGTGAAAAACTATTCCCATGGGTGAAGTTGAAAAACAGTCGTTTGCATGTGTTCAGAAATGAAATCATCTTCCCAGCAGTCTTTTTTCCTCCTGTCTTTAATGCAATCATTCACAAGAGTTCTTTTTGACAGGGACTGGGACCAGCAGTGTTGCTGATGGTGAGCACAGCCCTGGCAGTGGTGTCCTGCACTATGGAGGGCCACAGACCACCCTGAGTACTTATTCTGTATACCCTACAGGAAACCTGGGGTTATTAAATGTGGTTTTCAGGGGAGGTGGCAGCACGACATCTCCTAAGGCCAGAGCTTCTGTTCAGTTGCAGAAAATGGGTACCTGTATCTCTGTCCCCAGGCACCTTGATCACCAAGTGGAGAGGGCACATTTGCAGGAAAGTCTATAGAGTAGTTCACTCCTCATAGCTGCTCAAAGAGGTTTTTGCCTCTTCACTACCCAAACCTGGGATTCATTTCCCCCAACTTTAGCCATCCAAAAGTGAAGAATAGCCTCAGGCAATGGCTGGGCTCCTGCTAGAGCCAGTGGAGACGCTAAGGGGAGGGAAGGAACAAGAAAGAGAGGCAGTGGTACCTTTATGTGAGATTTGGCCTGAATCGCCACCTGACATGGAAGCCACTGGGGTGTGTACTGCTCCTCAAGCATGGGCAGCTGCCTAACTGAGATATACCTAACTTTTAGATGGCAAAACTTACACATGACAAATCCCTCGCTGCATGCGTGTGCGTGCTGAAGTACATGGACATGGGAAGAGTTGCTTCCCTGTGACCTCTCGCTCACAGATTTGAAACTACTGGCACTTTTGTGTAGGTCGCAAAGCAACAAATGACTTTTATACTCAGAATGCTTTGGAAATTGCCTGAGCAGTGATCGATAGATCAGCGTGTTTCTTTGCTAATACTTCCCCACTCGGTTTTAAATCGGCAGAAATACAAATGGCTTCATTCTGTATTTTTTATTTTCCCTTATTGCGAAGTCTTAGAAGGCTTCATGGTCTTTTGATGGGCTTGGGAAATAGTTATTAGTCATCTCCTTCCCCTCATACTAGGCAGCAGGCTGTTTAATGTTAAATCTTCCTGTGAGCTCCAGAGGACTGCAAATCAGCACTCTGTAGAAAGCAATGAGGGAAGTGATGGGCATTGGTATATGTCCCATATAAGTATCAGTTCAGCATATATGTTTTCACAGTAATCTTATTAAAATACTGTAAATCAATAAACAAAAACTGTAAAACCATAAATGCTCAAACACTGTGTGATTAAATTGAGTGAATCAAAATCCCAGATGCTATTTTGGTCCTGTGCCGTGCTGAGATTTTGTTATTGTTACTGACACCACAACATCTGCAAGGATAATTTTTACATTCATTATATTTACTGTGTTGCTGAGAGAATTAGAAGCCCCTGAAGTACATCTTAAAAGGTTTTATTGTGCTATAAAAGACTCTGTCACTTTAAACTCCATTAGCTGAGCTCTTCAGGTTCGTAATGAGGTTCTTCGGAAGAGGCCAAGACAATAGAGCAACAGGGTCTTATCCCAGCTCCTCGCATGCAGTGCGACATGTCATGTACTAAACCCAAAAGAAAACAATTGATGCAAAAGGCTCATTGAATTCATGGCCTTGGAACAGCGGCATGGATTTGGCAGGGCTTCTGTTTGTTGCTTTGTTTAGAGCTGTGCCATACGTCTGCCTCCAGTTCTGGGCTGACAGGCAAGATATGTGATTGTGCAGAAGAACCTGGGGGTATCTGACTAATTTCACTCTGATTTTTTTCATAACTGTTGCTGTATTTCACATCTAAAAGTGTATTTTATAGATCTTTATGCAATGGAGACCTCAGCAGCATCTGGAGGACTTCCCAGTGGCCTGGGCAGTTTTGATGCAGGTGGTACAGCCACCAGAAAACCTTCAAGTTCTGCAATTCTTTTATTTAAGTTTTTTTTGTCTATATTTTATATCCAACTGGTTTTCCAAAAGGGAAAGGAAAGAATATATTGGGCCAACAAACAAAAAGATCAATAAAAACATCGGTCCATAACACAGTTTTCTGGAGCTTTCTGAGTTTTCTGGATCAGAAACGTGAAATGATCCATTCATTAATTTTAAGACGCACCCTGGCATGGCTGAACCCATTCCTTGCTTTGGCTGTTACAGAGAGGTAAGCAGTTTCACAAGGTGATGTGGCCTTTCATAGAGAGGCTCTTGAAGATGGTGGGATTCGCTCCCTCAAGTGCCTCCTGCTATTGATTATAGTGACCGTGGAGACCCTTAGGATGACCCTAGATAATGACTTTGCACTTTGAGATCACTAAAATGGGATAAAATGAACTCCATCCTTACTCTATTAATCACTATATTTTGCACATGAATTTATACTATGGTCTGCAAAGGCAGCACTGCAGGATCATTTTTCAGAGACATAGTAAGTGACAGAGAGTTGGTCATTTCAGGAGGTTACTGCTTATTTACAAGAGCACTATAAGCTGGCTTGCAGATTTAATTTTGCTATTGCAAGAATGAAAATTGCAAGTACCTGTTTAGTACTGAGGTAGAAGGTTCCCACATTCCCTTTCTCCCTACCAAAAAATGAACCAAAAACCTCCCAAACAACCCAAAACACAAACTCTGTCCTTCATCTATATCAGAGAGAAAATCTAGTCCTAACCTCCACTAAGTTCTGCTAAGGCAAACATTTTCTATAGCTGGTGAAACTGATGGGTAATTCAAAGTTACAGCATCACTAGCAAGTTATTATATTTCTCTGTACTAATAAAAACTCAGAACAACATAAAACATTACAGAGGATATGTCTTTCTTGTATGGAGTACTTTTTTCTTTATTTAAAAAAATCAAGTTTTTTTTTTTTTTCCTGAAATCTTTATTATAAAGAAATGAATATTCTCAAAACAAACCAAGAAACGTGACTAAGTGGCTGAAGTTTTGTGTTCAGTCTAAAAGAGTTACACAAATTACTGTACATACACAGATGACAGAACCACCTCTGTATGGCCCCCAGAAGAGCATGTGACATAGAGTCAGCACACCTCTGTATGAACATTAGCCGTAAACCTTTATAGACCTAATGTAGATGTCAAGGTCTATATGCTGCAGGTCTCCAAACAGATGATAAACCCAACTTTCGGGTACCGCTCACTAGCCTTACTGGCAAAAGCTGCTTTTTTTGTGACAACTAATTTCTGCTTGATTGTTAAAATTTTGCATGACTTTTCCCATGCTCAACAACTCCAGCAACAGACAGTACAGATTTAGATCCTGTTACCTTAATACACAGGAGCAATCTGGTAGCAGCATAAGAATTTCTTCTCCAGATTTTTAGTTTGCTTATATAGCTAAGAATTGCAGGGTTGGGATCAAATTAACATCCTGAATGAGACAAAACATGGCTCATCCATAGAAATCCTCAATGTCTGTGTTTAGATCCATAGCACTACCATTTCACTGAAGTGATAATTTTTTATCCAATTCTTTCGATCACCCTAGAGATTTGGTGGGATTTCTCATGCCATTTGCCTATCAGTTCTTAGATGCTTAAATTACTCTCTTTTGCCAGACAGTTAATGAAGCTGGATCATCCCCAGCAAATCTCTCGGGCATTGTCTGAAGAGATCTCAGACTGCTCATTACAGACATCAGCTCAGGACCAGAGGACCTCAGTATAAAGCCCTCACTTTCTGGTGGTGTTTCGAGCCTGTATGTTTCTGCCATAAGCACACCTGGAAAAGCAGGCAAGAAGTATGTTTTGGGATAGCAGAAGGAACTGCATTGTTTTACTTCTTGGAGGTATTTCTGGAATATGCATTACAGGACCCATCACAGTCCTCAAAAGCTCAAAAGTTTGCCAGAGAAAGGATAGAGAAAAAAGATAGTATAGAGAAAGGGAAGGACTTCTCTGACAAGCAGCTTTGGTCTTTTCCATGAATGGAAATTTTGCCATTGATTTTACTGGGAATAGCAAAGGTGGTAGCACAGTAAAGGGAAGCGCATAGGATGGGGATTTGAGTAAGAACATGCTGGATTAGTGTAATTTGAATGTCTCTCTTGTTGAATCACTTGTAGACTTCACAGAAGAAACTCAATTTAAAACCACAGTTTCTTACGCTTTTATCCTGGCAACACTTCATATTTGCAACAGGGAGAGAAGGAATTTTTTGATACTAGTTATTTTAAGTTTCCACAGCAGTCAGTAAAAAAGGGCTGGAGTCTCCTTCGCATCTCTCCAGTTTTACCGTGGTGTAACGCCACTGACTCTCAGAGAGCCGCAGGGGTTGTCAAGCTGAAGTGTTAACGGCACTGAACTAACTGAGAGAAGCAAAATATGATTGCCACCCCAGTGTGAACAGAAAAATTGTTGACCATAAACTGTTGTTAAGTTGTGGCTCTGTTCTTATTTAATTTAGCTGTGTGATTATAAATTTTCTTTTTGCTGTAGACTGGTGATGGAAGACCATAAATAGTCCAAACCTGGAGTATGTGTTTCATTTTGGCAGAGACAGAGCTGGCAAATATTTCAAAATATGATTGCCACCCCAGTGTGAACAGAAAAATTGTTGACCATAAACTGTTGTTAAGTTGTGGCTCTGTTCTTATTTAATTTAGCTGTGTGATTATAAATTTTCTTTTTGCTGTAGACTGGTGATGGAAGACCATAAATAGTCCAAACCTGGAGTATGTTTGTTTCATTTTGGCAGAGACAGAGCTGGCCAATATTTCACTTTGCCTGTGGGACTAGTGAAAGGTCAATAAACCCTTCTACAAAAGTGCTTCAGGACTTTGCATGAGAGCAACATTCAGCATCTAGTTTTTGCAGCCTCCTCCATGGAGACCGGCCTGCCCTCTCTCCTCCTGATCTCTTTTTTGCGGCTTTCACTGCCCATGATTTTATGATTGCCTCTCCCTCTCTTTCATGCACAAGGAAAAACATGGTCAGCTCTTCATAACAAGTGCATCATTTCCTTAATTGGTCCCCACCATTTCTGAACATGTTTATTTTGAGTAGCTGTAGAAAACGTATTTTCAAAAAGCGTTTATTGTGGGTCAAAGAATATTTGGAAATTTGACCTTCAGTATTTCTATTTGTTTTCTTAATTATTCTTTTAACTGGATTCTGCTTATTATTTCATACTTCATTTTTTTTTCCAACTTCAACATACAATTTTTTTTATCAGCCTTCTCTTTAGTTTATAAAAAAACACACTTTACAGCTCTAAACAATAGTAATGCATAATGCCCTTTCATCGGTTTTGATACCAGCAAGATTAAATTCAGTGGCACTCATTCTGTTTGTTCCTTAATTACAGGCTTCTGTCTGGTTTCTAAACAGTTTCTAAACCACATTTTATCAAAACCCAAAGTAGCAATCATTTGTACTATTTCTGTTTGTTGGCTTGTTTGATTTCAGATTGTATCTGTGTTCTAGGAAAGTGTAAGAAATTACCACAGAAATCATCCTAATGTGACACATCTCTTGGCTTCATAAAAGGAGGGCTTTTGGGTTTGTTGTGCAAAATGTTGTAAAAATAGAGCCTTCACTGTAATAGGCAATCCTGATTCTAAAATTCTGTCTTTCTGCATTTTCTTGATTAAGATTTTCTCTGTCAAGCCATGGTGTTGCAAATGGCAGAAAGGCCTGAACCATGGGGGTATGGTTAGTCTCTTTTCTGTTGTTACATTTTGTACACATCAAGAACAAAATTATATTATGAAGACATGGATGCAAGGAATATGTTCAAGATACTTGCTTCCTAAATAGTGTTCCATACTAAAGGCTGAGCCTGTGAATTAGTTCAGAACTTGTAAGTTTGAGAAAATATAAGATTCTAATTTAGCAGCATAGCTAACCAACAACTGAGCCAGTTACACAACCCTATCAATGCCTTTGTATCTATTTTAATTAAATTGAAGGGGTCTCTTGAAAAAGGAGAGTTACCTCATCCATAGCATATTTGAAAAACACTCCCACATGGATATCTGTGTGCCCACTCAGAAGTCCATTGGAACGTTACAGTGGGTCTTGGTAAAGCTATCTGGTAAGTCTGAGAAAAGCAGCAAGGATTTCTTTCCATACCACAAACTGCTGCTACCCCAAGCTGCAATGAGACAGTGAGAACTGGGGTATTTAGTAAGGCAGCCCCTCGACAAGAAGACTATGCTTTGCAGATTGGGGCCACAACCACATGCTGAGTTAGATCCCACTGCACAGTTCAAGGAACTACGTGTTAACAGGAGAGCTGTAATAGGCGGGAGTCATTCCTGCGTTTGTATGACTGAGTGAGCTTGAAAAGAAACTTCAAGAGCCAGCAAGTCAAGGATTTCCAGTAATGAGTTAATGCATTTAATAATTTTCTTTTTGTAATCTTGTTTCAAAAATACAACAGTTCTGTGTTTGTCTTTATCCTTGCTAGAATGAGAATTGGCATTTGCCTGTTAACTTTGCGTGAACCCCGTGCTGAGCCGACTGTACAAAGTTGCTCTGCATGTGCTGCACTGCGAGACCTTGGGACAATCGCCAGCTCCCAGGTGCAGCTGCACGTGTTCACCTCCCGCCATACCCAGCCTCCGTGCCAAGACGAGACTTGAGTAAAAGCCTTGTCTCCGCTCAGCGCTTTTTTCTTTGGGAAGGAAAATGGGATGTGTGGGTGGAAAGGAGTCAGAGCATATTTCTGCCACATCCTGATCTGGATAGCTGGAAGGGAGGGCTGGGGTATGCTCACCCCAGAGGTCTGTGTATGGTCTGGGCTCCTGGGGTGGGCCAGCATACAGGTAGAGTGGGAAGTGTGTGTAGTTTAGTATGAATTGGGAATTTACTCCAAACTGCCGGGGCCAGTTTCAGAGGCTCATGATGCCACATCCACTTTTGTCGAAATTCTTCTCTGGCAAACAATCACCAGTGCCTTTGGTGTAGAGGTGCAGAAAGTTTGTAAAAATGTACTTTAACTCTGAAAACCCATTGTTTCCTTGTAAATGCTTTCACATGAGGTGTTGGGGCAAGCACCACCTGCCCCAGACATTTGCTTTAGCAGAGAGAGGGGGAGAGCAGAGCCTTTCTATGCTGTGCAATGCAGCATTGCCTGAACCCCCGACCTCCCACAGCACAGCTCTGTGGCATCTGGAGGCACTGATTTGGATCCAAAAGCTTTGTGGCTGCGTTTGTTTAATGCTGTGCCAAGCTGAACAGCCCTGCTTTTCAACTTAACCTATATTGCCTAGTGCTTGTTGGGGAGGTGTCTCTGCACCCCACTGTCTCGGCTCCAGTCAGGCTGCCTTGGCACTGCTGTAGTCAAGTCTTCAAAGCTGCCTTGTATGCTTTGGGATTTTATTTGTTCATCTTTTGGGTCAGAAGTGGTTTAATACTATATTTTCCTGTGCTTCTTAAAATGAGGAAATATGACATGTAACCAGAACACATGCTGGGGATAGTGTCTGCACAGTGTCTGTCTTTTGGGACTGCCCAGTTACTTGCAGATTTCCAAGGAGCCATTGCAAGCCAGTGCTGGAGAGTCACCCTCAAGCTGGGCATCATATATGAGACAAAGGTAACTCTCAGGCACCCAAAATTTAGGACAACAGTCTTGCCTTTGGCTACATATAGTTCCATTTATGTTTAGAGATTTACCACCATTTCGTCTTCTCCCACCTCCATGTCACCATGCAGCCTTCACAAAACTTTCCAGTTGGTAGGAAAAACATCTCAAGAGAGATTCATCTGACTGTGTGATATCATGTATAAGGCAGGTATTTACAGCTGAGCAACTTACCTACAGGTAGGTAGGCACATTTAGGGTGCAATTAATCCCATCCTAAGTGAGATGTGGAAAATCAGACATGAAAGTGGCAGGGACAAGTAGTTCAAAAGCAGGGGTTATCTTTATGAGCATCTACCATTTAATGAGGTTAATTCTAGTTGACAGTACCTGTGTAGAAATGGTCATGAAGCTACTTCTTGTTGAGCTTGAAAACACAACATGAGGACATGATGTCACTGCAGAAATACTACTCCTGATGGAGAGAGGGAACAGAAATGTTTACAGATACTGTTGTGGTTTTGCAGTGATTCTGTTGACTGGGAAAAGATCAGCTACCAAATGTGTTTAATATAGTGACAGATCTCACATTGCTTTATTCGTTTCCTCTGATTCAGACAAAACTAGCCTTTCACTCTGCCAGCCATACAGGATGCTTCATTTCCCAAGATTTTACTAATAACGCAACTCTCTTTAATTCCCTCATATCTGTTATAAGCAATTCTGATCTGATTAATCATGAGTAATACCTTCTTATTAGCTTACATTATCCTCAATATAATTTTATTGCCCAACTGCCCAAGCTCATCTTTCTTGATCTCCTGCTCTAAAATTTATCTGGGATCCTGTGAGTAATGAATTATATTTCTGAGTTGTTGGATGTGGATATAGAATAACAGAAATACAGGATATTTCAGGTTGGAAGGAACCTCAGGGTCCATTATGAGGTCTGAACAGCTTGCTCCAGAGTTTATACAGCTAAGTCTTGAAAAGGATGAAGACTGCACATCCTTTCTTGGCAACCTGTGCCACCACCTGACTGTCCTCATGGTGAAAAAGTTTGTCCTTATGTCCAGTCTCAGCTTCTCCTGTTTCTATTTATGCCCATTGTCTCTCATCTTGCCACCTTGGATGGCTCTGACAAGCCCAGCTCTGTCACCTCAATGACCTTGCTGTAGACACTGGAGGCTGCTGTCAGGTCCCTGAACCCATTGCATCTCCAGGATGAACAAGCCTAGCTCTCCCAGCCTCTCCTCACAGGACAAGTGCTCCAGCCACCATCATCTCAGTGGCTGCCCCTGAACTCCCCCCAGTTTATTGATGTCTTTCCTGCATTGGGGGACCCTAAACCAGGCAGAGTGTCTAGAGGTGATGTAATAAGTGTTGAGGAAAGGGTGATAATGCCTTTACTGGGTATCTTGGCTCTGTCCCTGTTCCTAGAGCCCAGGGTGCTGTTGAGCTCTCTGCTACCAGTGTCCATGCAGTCCCACGCTCAGTTTTGCCCCAGCAGGAACCCCAGGGCCTTCCCCACAGAGCTGCTCCACAGGCTGGCAGTGCCCAGCCTGTCCTGTTGCAGGGACTTGTCCTTCTCAGATGAAGAACTTCACATTTGTCCATGTCGAATTTCCTCAGGTTCCTGTTGGCCCACTCCTTTTGCCTGCCTAGGTCCATTTGGATGTTAGGCCTGCCCTTCAGCATATTGATTAGTCCCCCAGTTTGGTGTCATCTACAAATTTGACAAACATACACTCTGTCACCTACTCCAGGTCACTGATGAAGATGTTAAGCAGGCTGCAGAACTGATTCGTGTGGTATTCTACTTGTTACCAGTCTTGAGTAAAGAACAACCCATTAACCACTAGCCTCTGAGCATGATCATGCAATCAGAGTTTTATTCCTTGGCTTGATCCACCCATCCAAACTATTACATCCCAACTTGGATACAAGAATATTGTGGGAAATATGTTGAAGACCTTGCTGAAATTGAAATTAATGACAGGCACTGCTCTTCCCTCATCTAGACATCTAGTCATTTTGTCTTAGAAAGCAATTAGATTGGTCAGCATTGATTTACTCTTTGTAAATCCATGCTGAGCATTCCCAATCACACTGTTCTCCTCCATGTATGTAGAAATGTGTTCCAAGAGGACTCGCTCCATAATTTTCCCAGGGACTGAAGTAAGACTGTTCAGTATTTAATTCCCTGGATCTTCCTCTTGGCCTTTTTCAAAAGTGGGGGCAATGTTACCTTCCTCCTTCCAATGTCAGGGACAACCTCTCATGTCCACAGCCCTTCAAAGATGATAATCTGGGCAGATTACCAAACAGGTATTGTCTTCTGAAAGTGGTGACTGAAACAAGACTGGCCATGAGACTTCTAAATTTGGTGCAGTGACCTGAACAATACAGTTCACTTGCACACACCTGCTTGTTCTTTGCACAGCCTTCATCTCACACATCTCTGTATTTGACAGTTCACAGCCAGCTGACATCAAGGCATTGCTCTCTCACTCTTTATTAGCTTGAATGTATTCTTTAGGAGGTAGAAGGTCATCTTACATTTGTCTTATTTGTATTTGGACTTAGTGATTGGTATTTTGGGACATTATAGACTTAAAGATTAACTTTGTCTCTTTTTTCTCAGTCATAATGTAAAACCACGAGAAGAGGGAAAAAACAAACAAACAAAAAAATGGATTGGGAAAATGAAAGACTTTTCATTATTATACACATTAACATAGAAGGAGATTCATTTATTTGCATAACAGCTACTACTCATGCTAAGTATCTTGAGTATAAACCAATCATTAGAGGCTTACTAATGGCACATTAATTGATGGTAAGATAATTACCACCACTCAAAAAAACAGCCTTTCAGATTGCAAATCAGATGTATCAATCAAGTGCTTAAAGCAGGCATCAATGAGGTCTGTCAGCTCACGACCTTCTTTCAGCAATCACCTTTGTTGGATATATTCGGTAACGCTTTTGTCATCCAGTAGTGATGTACTAAATTCAGATGATAGAAAATCCATTGTGTCAGTCATTAAATTGTTTCACTGGGTACTTATTGTCATTTGAAGATTGACACCTTATTTCTTACCCCCAATTTGTCTAGGTTCAGCTGTAGATAATAGATTTCTATATAACTTTGTCTACTAGCAGGATTCCTCTGCTCTTTGAAATCTTTTCCCGTGTACCATGTGTAGGCTGTGATCAAGTGATGGTGTAATCTGTGTTTTGAGAAATTAAATATATTAAGCATCTTTACTTTCTTATGCTTAAATGTGGCTTTTGAACCCTCAGTTCCATCTTCTGTTTTTTTTTTTCCTAAAGACTTTCAAAATTTTCTGCCTCTTTTTACAAAGCATAAGGCTCAGCAAAGGTTTCCAGAAAAGGTCTCATTAATTCTATGTGTCATAGTAATAACCTCTCTTCTCTTTACTGTACCCCTGCTGCTTTTATGCCAAAGATTGCACCTGCTTTCATAGTTGCAGTATTGGGCAGAAAGTCATATCTGGCTATTCTTGCCCTGCAGCATAAAATTTGCTTAAAGAGCAAGGGGCTGAGATCTGCACATAATTTAGGCAAAATAACAGTGACAGCAGTTAAATATGTATTATGGACACACAACAAGGCCATATTTTGTCTGGATCTTATGTAGGGTGGGAGGAAGGGTGCTCACAGACTGCTGAAGGTTTCAGGAGCATCATGGGGCTGTGACTAGCAGTACAGACAGTTTGGAAAATGTTTATGAAGCATTTTCTCAGCTGTACAACTGTTATTCAGCAAATCATGCCAATGGATAGAACCTCTCTTTATTCTTGGACAGCAATCCAACCCACTTAGTTCCCAGAGCTGATTAACCCTCTTGCTGCTGTCTTGCTTGAATTGGCAGTTTTCTAGCTTTAATCACCCCACACCAAAGCCCAGGTTTTGGTCCCTTCTTCCATGACTGCTTTTAATTTTCACAGAATCACAGAGTGACTGAGGTGGGAAGGCACCTCGGGAGATCATCTAGTCCAACCACCTGCTCAAAGCAGGGTCAACCACAACAGGTTGCTCAGGGCCATGTCCAGTTGGGTTCTGAATATCTCTAAGGATGGACACTCCACAGCCCCCCTGGGGAAATTGTTCCAGTGTCTGACCACCCTCACCATGAAAAAGTTTTTTTTCCTTATGTTTAAATGGAAATTTCTTGTATTTCAGTTTATGTATATATCCTGTCAGTGGGCACAACTGAGAAGATTCTGGCTCTGTCCTCTTTACTCCCTGTCATGAAGTATTTATACACATTGATTAAATCCCCCTAAGCCTTGTCTTATCCAGGCTGAACAGTCCCTGCTCTCTCAGCCTCTGCTTGTATGACAGATGCTCCAGTCCCTTAATTATCTTTGTGGTCCTTTGATGGACTTGCTCCAGTATGTTTGTGCCTTTCATGTTGGGAGGAGCCCAGCACAGGACACAGCACTCCAGATGTGTCTCACCAGGGATGAGCAGAGGGAAAGGATCACCTCCCTCAACCTCTTGGTGATGCTCTGTCTAATGCAGCCCCCAGGATGCTGCTAACAAACAGCAAAATCCAGTTCTTTTGTGAGCTGCACGTACATCTTGGGGCCAAGAGTCCAGATTTGTTCCTTTCTACCAACTTCCATGTCAGGCATTTATCAGATTTCTTTATCTTGCTTTGTTTCTGGTATCAACACCTATCTTGGCTGCATGATAGATTAGTTTTATCAAGTGAGGCAGGGAGTTCCTCATCACACCTGCTTTGAAGCACTCACTGGAGACAGGTGTTCAAACTCTCCAAGGTCAGCCTGGAACCTGATTGTCCTGACTCTTTTTATCTAGTCTCTCAGGATTTTCTGCAAAACCAAAGAAATGCTGCCGCTATAATTTTTGCAATTAGGTGGTCCTGCACCACTAAGAGATCATTTTCAAAAGGAGGAAAGACACCTGGGTGCTGAAAAGACGTTTAAAGTCTTGAAAATTCTTACTTGTTTCTTCAAAGTTAATGAAGGGAGACAGATGCTTGACTTAGATGGATTGGATTTTCTTCTGGAGATCTTCAAAGGTACTGATTTCCTTTCATTGTCTCTATGTGTCACTTAGGATGTCCACATCTGGATCACAGGCTTAAATGTTTGAAATGGAGGCGAAGCCAAATTTAGACTTCCAGGTACCCTAGAAGTTTGCAGCAGCCAGCTGAAAGCATGGTTCTAGGACTGCTCATTTATTACTTAGATTGCAGCTTAGGCCAAGGCTTCTGAGTTGTTAGTGTAACATGAGTCTGCTCATATTGAGCCCCTCAAGGGGAATTGGTGGTTAGAAACAGAGGAATTGGTTATATGATTCAGATATCCTTTGAATATGACCAATGGCACTTGGTCCTTCTAGTATCGCTGCTTTGCTAAAGTCCACCCTCTCCATTTTTTAAAGAAAGACACTTCTCAATGCTTTGAAAAGAAATATTGGTATTCTTGTCTCCTAGAAAGATTAGAGAAGGAAAAGAAAAAAAAACCCACTTTGTTTTGGTTTGTTATTGCAAAACTGAAATTCAGCTGCCTGGCCGGTTCTTCTCAGAGATGGAGGGTGTGATCTCCCCTCAGCCTCCCTTGCTCTCCACTACATTTGAATCCCTTGTTTTCCATTTATGTTGGCCATCTGAGGCAGCAGTTGTGAGACCTACCTTCAGGAAAATGAAAGTAGTTTTCTGGCTGCCTCCCATGGTCTCGGCAGGTTGTGAAACGCAGTTTTGTATTAATCCCAACAGAGACCTTTTAGTAGATTCTGTCACTTTGGGCTTAAAATCTTGACTCTTGGTCCAATTGGTACTGAGTGGGCAAATTCTGGTGGGCTAAATAGGTGTTATCAAAATCTTTCAAAATCAGCCCCTATGAACCTAGGTGTCTCTGCATGCATATAAATAAATATGAAAAGAAAGACGCTTTTATAAGACTGAAAGCAGAAAACAGCAGTTTCCCTCCTATACTTCTGCAAGCGAATACCATGCAGTAACTTACTTTTCCCATCAGTTTGGCAGGATATATTTTTTCATCAATTTTATTCCCATGCTGAACTATTTCCTAGTGTTTATAAATGACAAGTCTCTGCCTTGGCTTTTCTCCATACAGTGTATATAGTATTTGCCTTGTCATTAATAGTACTACCTGTCTCCCTTTCATTCTTAATGACATTCTTTTCCCAGAACAGACTGAATGAGCAAGTTCCACAAAAGGGGAAAAGGAATAACAGATGCGAAACACCAGAGCAGTTGTTTTTCCAGGAACATTTACCAATCAACAAAGCTTACATTACCAGAAGTAGTGGGGTGATCATTCTACCGGGGCCCTCAGAATAAACTGATCTAGATTTACCAGGCCTAAATATCATTTGAGTAGCTTCACTCTGTAGTCCCTTATTGACTAGGGAGGGTGGCAGGCCTGGAGCCAGCTGACAGGAGGGTGAGGAGCTGGGACTTCAGCTGAATTTAGACTGGATGGAACTAAGCCCAGAATATTACAGTGGTAGGTCGCAATCTTTAAAGCAAAACAGAGAACAGTACCTTGACTTTGTTAGAGGAAATCCTGACTTTGATTCCTTATCAATTTTAAAACTTTAGTTATTGAAGTTGAAACCTTGGTCTTGGATTTGGTCTCTGTTCAGATGTGAATTCAGAGCAAGCAACACAACTGTCTGTAAAGCTTGGCCGTTTCAAAGCAAGGAAAGGATAAATCCCCAATATTTTCTCCATGACAAATTGCAATCCTACAGGTTTGCAGTAGTACACATAAGTTAGTTCATGCCTTCATCCAGAGTCTCAGGGACCTTTTGTATAGGTGCTTCCAGAAATGTAGCAATCTCCAAATTGACCACTCCAAAACAGCTGCTCTCACACTAGGGGGGAGTTTGTGTGAGGTTAATTGGATGTGGCTTCCCTTAAAATAAAAGATAAGCGTTATATTTTGATAAGTTTTCAACTTTTTCTCTTTGGACATCGTAATTGTTAAACTTGTTTAGGCTCCTATATAGATATGAATTTGTTTTGTTTTGTTTTTTTTTTGAGAAGAAATACAGTTGTCCATATTTGAGGCTCATTACCCATCATCACAATCTAGCAGCTTTTGTCTACATGCTGCTTGTTTTGGGCTGACGTGCCATGGCTTCTCATTTTCAATCTCTTATTTTCCTCAGAGTTTGACTCTCACTTGAAATTATGTTTAATTTTGTCCATGCTCCAATATAAATTAAAATGCCACTGTCACCACCTGTCCAAGCCTGACTCAGAATTGAGGATTGTTTTACATTCAGATAAAATACCTCATACTTAAATAATAAATTGTAAAGTCTTTCACTCCATGAGTGTCAATAGAATTTGATTCAGGATTAAGACCTTTTTTGACTGCAGTTGCAAATATTTAATGTGTGAAACGAATATATTTTTCCTTGGCTGTGAAAGTTGTAGTTAAACTGACAAATCTTTTTCGTCATTCTAGTCAATAGAATTTGATTCAGGATTAAGACCTTTTTTGACTGCAGTTGCAAATATTTAATGTGTGAAACAGGAATATATTTTTCCTTGGCTGTGAAAGGTGTAGTTAAAGTGACAAATCTTTTTGGTCATTCTATGTTGCATTCATTGGAATGACATTGTAATAGAGGGGTCTTGTGGACAAGGCAACATTTTTATGCATTCACTTGAGTAATGAAATGGTCCAGTTACATATTTAGAGGGAAAAAATTGAAATTACTTGAAGAACAGAAGAAAATTGAGCTTGTGGTTAGGGCTTTGGTATTGGCCTCAAGAAGTCAAGATTCAATCCCTGCTATGTTGAAAATGTGTCCTGGTAACTTAGTCTCTACTTGCCTCAGATGTTTTTAAGGCTAACGTAGTATTCATTAGTGTGTAAGCCTCAGAAGTTTGTCTTATGGTTGTACAGTATACATGAAGGAATCCTCTTTGCTGTTCTGTGTGCGACTGTAGGTCATGCAATCTAAGATCTGCTCATTAGCAAAACTCCCAATGGCATTAGTCATTAAGCAGAAGGGTGATGACATCCATGGGTGCAGGAACACCGCTAGAATAGTGACCTGAGCCCTGAGAAGCAAGTATCAGGGTCTGAAGGGCACCAGTAGACCTCACCAGGAGTCTTTCTCCACCCCGTGTCCATAGGCCCAGGAACTCCATTTTTAGCTCAGGTGGTGGCCATCAGTCCCTGCCTCATCAGCACCATATCACCATAGGAGTGCTGGTCTCTGGCTCTGACTCTGGCCCCATCTCCTGGGTGGACCCTGCCTTGTCTCCAGCTCTACCTCCAGTCCCATTTCCTCTTCCTCCTGCCAAGGCTCCCTGGAGGGACCCCAGCCTTGGTTCATCACTTGCCATGTCTGGGACTGTTGAATGACCCTGTTACCAGCCTCTGGCTCTGCCTGCTAGCTTTGGACCCTGTGGGGTGTCACCCCATAGACTGTGCTGGGATCCCCCTTGGCTACTG
>NW_009619177.1:0-5801 GCF_000690535.1 Cariama cristata | reverse complement strand
CGCCTCCTGGCTGCCTGCCGGTTGGCCCCAGCCACTCATTGCTGCACCCTGACAGCAGGTTGTTCCTTGGTGATCAAGATATCTCCTAGTGCTCATTGAAGCAGTTTTTGTACCATGCTGAATGACCATTTTCCAAGTTATTTAGTCAAGTCCTCAAAGGCTGTGTCTGCCTAAACAGTTGCTTTCAGTCATGTGAAGCCTGTCAAATACAACACTGAAATGGTTACGAAGGGAATTTTTTGTGGAAGTCTCCATATAAAGACTTCTTTATTTCTCCCTGCTCTGAGAATGACTGAAATAGGGTACTTGGCATTACACACTGATGTAGGTGCTCCCCAAATACCAGCATGACTATTGTGGCTAAAGTTTTTTGAAAAAACACAACCTTTCAGGCTCAAATTCTTTAGCAACTCTTTTTTGCCTTCATACTGCCGTCCACCACAGTACAACATCTAATTACCTTCCATGCAAAGTCAGTGGCATGAGTGTACTGAGCATTATGAAATAGGTAGATAAAGACAAACCACAGTAGAAAATGACCACTCAAGGTCCTTTTAAGCCCTCTTCTATGATTTCGTTCCCATAAATTCTCTATTACCCGTTTTCTCAGTAAAATACTATTTAGGATCAAATTCTGTTTCAGATGTAGTCAATTTCCGTTTTGGTTGTGGAATGAGAAGAGAGTATTGGCATTTTTCTGCTAGATATTATGTTTGTGGAAACGCCTTTCCTGAAGGGTCATGTTTAGTAACAATTACTAAAGCAAGACACATCAGATATGTTTCTTCTCCACTGAAAGCTTGTAACGTGGCTGGGCTGGTGGCACTTACATAATTCACGATGGGCACTCTGGTCTGCATCATTTCATGGGGAGTGCAAATATCACAGAGACTCTAAGATATTAATTTCATCTTTAATGTAATTTCGCTTGATTTTTAGTTGTTTTGAAGATAAATGCCGATGTCTTTGACATTGGAAGTGAATGAGGAGTAGCCTTTCCTGAAGAGTGATGTGGTTTGTTACCGGTGGACTGACCACAGGAAAGATGGGCAGTCACATCCACAAATGAAGTCCTGTTCATTTGGCCCCTAGTATACTGAATTACAGTCTGACTCCCACAAATACATAAAGGCAGGAGGGAATAGCGTACAGCAGGGTAGACGTTAACAAGTGCATTTTCTAGGGGAGACCAGATCCAGAGCTTTAATACCGTTCTAAAAAGTGGAAATCTTGATGGCTAATTTATTGGCTCATATTTCTGTTAAGACATATTTAAAAGCCTGTTAGCTTTCTAAAAGGTTGGTCTTCCATTGTGGCAACTTTTACTTTCCTTTCAGCTCACCTTCCTTAAGTTTTCTAGCATATTGGTCATGACGAGTGCTGGCATCAGCTGAAAAAAACCATCCTGCATGAGAATCACCCTGCCTCCAAACATCCCTGCTTCACTTGATCGCTTGCAAAATTTTTATTATATTTTGCTTTAAAGTTTAAGGTTTAACTTTTGAAACCTACTTTTTCAGCTCTGGTTAATATTCTACAGCAATTTATGGGGATAAATTATTTAAAATAATTCATAGTGTTACTCAAAATATTCTGCCACTATAACAAATCTCTTAAATCTTTGTTTAGATAGATGGATTAAAAACCCCACTGTTCCAGTGTCACTGAGTGGCTATTGCACGTTCCAAATACACATTTTGATGAATACTGCTTAAGCCATTGCCTCTATCTTGCTGTAGAGAAAAAAAAAGATCTACCATGGAGAAAAAATATAACTATGGCCGAGAACAGAAGAAAATTTTGTAATGCCTGTGTCTTGGAAGAAGAAAGAACACTTGCTCAACAAAACAAAAGTCCTCTGTAGGAAAGGATGGGACTGATTTACTGCAAATAGAAAGCATAAAGGATCACTAGGATCAATGTACCCTCCTCAGCTTTCTGTTGTTTTTAATGGTTTACCTAATACTACCGAGAGTTGAATTTTCAGGTGTGGATATGATACTTATGCAGGAAATACAGCAAATAATGAAGAACAATGAAGCTTGACACAGAGGGCTTAAATCATTTAAATGCCTTTTTCTAAGAGACTATGTAGAATAGCAAAGAATCCAACCAGGTAACAAATAGAATGTCAATGCAGTGTGTTACTAGCAGTTTGAAATAAATTTGGGGAGTTATTATGCAGATATTCCCCATGGCCTTCAACCCACTGTGCTTCTGTACTGGAGAAGGCAAATAGAATTGCCAGGAATACAATATAAATCAGAGAAGATGGTATTATTGTGTATAAAGTAGTTAGACTGCACCTAGAGTACTATAAACAACACTGAACATCACACCTAAGAAAAGGCATAAGTGCCCATGAGGGTGCAATAGGGAGCAGACAGATTTGGTCTCAAAGGCATTTGCCTGAGGAACCAGGGTGTGTTTTTAGTGGGTGAAATAAGATTTTGTGCTGATATAGCAGAGATTCTCCAAACTGTGAAAGGGATTAGTGGAAGAGGCTCAGGTAAATCTGCCAAGTACGCATCAGCTAAGCAGAGATTGCCTAAAGCATTATGGGGATTTGGGCAAGCATCCAATGGGTTACTTTTGTCCATCTTTAGAGCTCCTAGCTGCTTCAGGAACTCCCTGCAGCAGATGGTTGCTCAGAGTCACTGAAGTGTGAAATAATTAGGAAATTCACTCCAATGGTCAGTATTTGCTAGTGGAGAGTGGTAGAGTGAAGAGCGTTGTGCGGTTCCCTGAGATTGCGCTAGTCCACCAGCCTCTCCTGAGCAGGAACTTCCCAGTGACATCTAACCCATTGGATAGCAACAGCATCCAGGCTGGCCATTTTAATGCAGCTTATCCACGAGAGTACCTTTGAAGCTGGTCAAGAGCAGATCAGTCCATTCTCCTCAGGAAAAAAAATGGAAGGTTGTGGGTATCGTGGAGATGGTTGGTAGTTCTCTACATCCAGTTTTCCACCTAATCCATGACATAACACTGACATCAGGCAGACAGGATGGCCCAAGATCTTTCTTAGACTCACCTATCATAAGGGTAGATATGGTTGATAGTCACCATGAAGTTCAGCCAGGACTCTTGAAGAGGGAAGCACAAATGTGAGGTCAAGCCTTGGAGGCATTGGAGTGCTCTCAGGACCATGCAAGACCAAAAAGTGTATATGACACATAGACTTTCAGTAGATTTGTGCAGGCAGCAGTTGCAGTTCATCAGGAGTTATTCTAGGTAGGAATAAAACTATGAAATGTAAATACAGGAGTTCATCTGAACCTTCTTGGTGTTAACCTCTTTGTGTTTCAGTTGTGCAGCAGAAATATATAGAGCTGCAAGGACAGCAATCCTGCCGAGGAACCTTGTCGTGATCAATGGTATAAGCCTTGCGGAGGGGTTAATGCCCCAAACCTGGGTGAGACTTTGAAATCCAAGCCAATTCTGAACACCACCACTCCCAGAATATGCAGCCCCATAATACACATAATGGATATTTACATTCTTCAAATTATTTCAATTTATACTGTTTTCTGTAGTTCTTTGTATAGGAAGAGAAGATCTGACCTTCTTTAATTAAAATTTGAGCTGTAAATCCAATCACTGCTGTGGCTTTATGCCAAACATTGTCGTCTGCTGTGTCTAACTCAAGTAAGTGTATGAACCTAGTATCTACACCCTTCTGCATACTCTGTACTCACCTCACACATCTCAAACACACAGAGAGCTGCAGCGTGGCTGCCAAGGGTCATCTGAAGTCTTTGGCCTTTCAGCAACCAGGACACCTTCTTTGTCTGGCAGAAGGAGCCTGTCATAGGAGGCATTTGCACGTCATGGCTTCCTGTGATTGCAAAAACCCAGACCTGATGATCCCTTCAGTTCTGGATACCACCTTTTCTCCCCTCAGGATTAGTGCCTGTGGAAGTGTACCAGGGCCTGCAAACTGGTGGTGCAGAGAGTTCTCATTTGGCACAAGAGTGTGAGAAAAATGAAAATTCAGTATGGAGAAGAGTTGCTTTCACTGCGTTAAGTGAAGGTTGCAGTCATGGTGGTTCTCAATAAACTGATGATAATGATGGATATTTATAGGGACCTTTTGCTATCCAATAGGAATATAAAACACTGGGTTTTGAAAGTATCAAAATAAGTCTGTAAAAATATTTTTTCTGTATCTTTGCTAGTTTTCATCTGCACACTGACACAAATAAGAATGACGGCCTGTTGCAAAGATGACATGTAATGTCTCTTTGGTGAGAGATGACTTAGTGCATGCACTGTCATTTAGGGTGTGAAAGTACTTGATCCTTGGTATATCTATCACTTAAAGGATTTTCACCTCACAGCTATGGATGAAATTATTATGCAGCAGAGAAACATCCAGACTTGCTTTAAATTAGAGATGTAGGAGCTGGTAGCAGTCCAAAGCACAGGTTAGATCACTCCGCGAGGCACTCTGTGTTGAAAGAGGCTGCTGGTGGTGTCTAAGATAGCTCATTTAAAGCTGGTCTGTGCTAGTTTCACAGTGCTCTGCTGGAGAAGACATCCCTTGAAGGCTAAGCTCTGACTGACTTGCAGAGTGGGAGAGAGGAAAAGTTTGGAGCACCCTTTCGGCTCTTGGATAAGAGCAAACCTGGGTTAAAAACTTATATTCTGAGATGGTTCCTCAGAAGCATCTCAGGAACTCAAGGAAAAGGAAAATAAAATGGGGCAGAAAACACGAGAATTGGCTCTATGGCCTTCAGTCCTTCCCTTGTTGGTGGACTAGCTTGGTGGCACAAATAGTGTGTCATGCTTCTCCACTGTAGGGTCACAAATGTCTCTGCTCTCCTCATTATGATCCTGACTGCCAGGCACATTCGGTGCTTTCACCATAGATCACTTCCTGCAGTATGCTAAATGTAACTGATGTCAGAAAAAATACTGTTCCAAAAGTTAAAGGGTCAGATCATCTGGATACATGTCCCCGAGTATTTTTGTTCAGAAAAAGCAGATTTGGATTGGCCCTGTGGCTGAATAACTGGAGATGGCAATATTGTGCCTGATTTTAGTAAAAAAGTCCAGCCCTGAAAATAATAATTATTTTAAAAATCCAACAAAGAAATACACGTAGAGTGGACAGCCTGATCAACACAAAGCTTGGACTTCCATATTTCTGTATGATAGAAATTCATTAGAAGTAATATAAAATCTGTGTCTTCCTTAAATATAAAACAAGACAACATCATACAACGTGTAAGCAAATGTTTAATATATATCAGAAAAATGAGTTACATAAATCTGTGCACAATAGGATTACTTGACAGGTAATTTGTAACCTAATTCATAAAAGTCTAATAACAATAAAAGGTAAATATAGAGCTACATTTTAAAACTGTCAGGCAAAGATTAGATAACTTACAATGTAATTGGGGTTTGTGTTCTGGTACAAAATGCTAAACAATTCTTTCTTCTAAAAAATATTATCATCATAGAATCATAGAATGGTTTGATTGGAAGAGACCTTAAAGGTCATCTGGTTCCAAGCCCCCCAACCAGACCAGGTTGCTCAAAGCCCCATCCAACTTGGCCTTGAACACTTCCAGGAATGGGGCATCCACAGCTTCTCTGGGCAACCTGAGAAGCAACCTGGGCAACCTGTGCCACTGCCTCACCACCTTTATGTTGAAGAATTTCTTCCTTATATCTAATTTAAATCTTCCCTCTTCCAGTTTAAAGCCACTGCCTCCTGTCCTATCACTCCACGCCCTTATAAAAAGTCCCTCTCCAGTTTTCTTCTAGGCCCCTTTAGGTATTGGAAGGCTGCT
>NW_009619176.1:0-10573 GCF_000690535.1 Cariama cristata | reverse complement strand
CAAAAAGAGGAAAAAAAAAAAAAAAAAAGCCTGTAAGCACCAATCCTCCTGGATCATAAAGCACACACTGATTCCCCCATAACTTTAAAAAATATTTTAGGACATTTCATAAAAAGGATTAGTACCCAAAACTTCTTTTTATGTGAAATAAATGAATGGGTTGGCTGCAAATAGAGCATACTGGCTTCAAGTTTGATAGTTTGACTGTAAAGCATATAGTCCGTACCTCCCCATCGTTAATATTAAAGTATTTATTTTTGCTATGCACAGTAAATGCTTGATCAGCCTTTTAAAAAGTTGCAAATGATATTTCTTTGTGAATTTGATAATGATGACCTAGCTGTGGCTTGTGTTGGGTGAGGGCAAGAGTAGGACCAGGGGTTTACTGAATCATGTTAGACATGAGAATATTCTCAGATTCCCCATCTTGCTGAAAGCGCTGCTGTATTCAGCCTGTCTTCTTTGTGCTTTTATTCTGTCCCACCAATTGTATTACCAAAGCATCAACCCAGAGGAGTTTATTTCTCCATTTTCCTCTGCTGACTTTCACAACTTAAATACTTGCCTGTAGAATTTGAAGACATAAAACAAAGCATCTCTCTGTGAATGAATGCCAGACATCAACAACAAGCACAAAAGCTTGTGCTTGCTCTGCCTGGAATGGAGAGTAATGATCATAACAGTCACACAAAGGATCCTTTCTCTATCTCTCTGTATCAAGACTGTAGTTTAATTTTCGAATGACTTCCACTGTGTCTAGCAAGGTTTTATTTTGTGGTTGATGGTTAAAAAGTGGCACAGTGAAGGACAGTTAATTTATTTTTTTTTTTAAATAAATACAGATCTAACTTCAGAAGAATACATGCTACTTATCAGGTTTGTTGTTTACCTACTTCATCCACAGAGAGTTTTCAGTAGTTGCAGAAGAAACTTTCAAACTGGCACAGTCTGTAACATCAGTGATGTTACTTGATACTAGGTCTTATGGTCACAGACGGATAAAAAACATTTACTGTTAAAATAAACTGCAAAAAGTTCTAAAGCAGAGAAATGTTTAAGGCTAGATTTAAATGTTCACGCTTTTATTGGTTTAGTAAAAGCCTTGATTTTGAACTCAGACTTGATTAGTCTATGGACATTTTTACTTCACAGAAACAGTATTAAAATAAATTATGCTCGTATAGGACAAGCAGAATATTGGTCCATTTAAGCCTGACTGATTTTTATGTAACAAATTAGTGAGCAAGGTAATTAAATCTCTTTTGGATGCCTGTTTCATCTCTGGAAAGAATCCCAAGAACCTCAGAAAACTGACTTTCGGGTTATATACAGGTCCTAGGTCTATTGCAGCTAAGTGGCTTGTTTCTCATTATCGCATTTAGTGTTACAGAAACTACTCCACCAGAGTCTTTATTAAAACTTGCTTAAGGCGAGCATTTTCCCTTGGGTCAATAATGACTTTAGAGGAATGGATGTAGAAGCTAGATTTGTTCTAGCTACTGGAATGAATTATGTCTCATTGGGGCCCCCAGGCTAGTATTTCAAATTCGCCACCAGGCACTTCATCAAAAATTCTATTCCAGTATTGAAAAGACCTTGTGCTCCTATTAGTAAATGCAAAGCATACATTGGAAGATCTTCCTCCACACCCTAACTATATGACTATATATTTTTCTCTGCTAAAAACCCATTGAATTGCCACACACATCAGTGAACATGTGGTTTAGAAATGTATCCTGAAGATCTCTCACGTCGGGGAGATGGTCGCCAGTTATTTCCAATTAAAATATGGAACACAAACATAGCATCAAGCTAACTTCTGTGATGTTCCTCCTGGTAAAAGCCATTAAAATCCTACAGCTCATTTCCTGGTGTGAGCACAGTATTGATGAGAGGGGGTAGCGTGGAAATACCATTTCCTCCTGCAAGTCCTTGCTCATAAGTAATCCAGTCGAGATCAGCATTGCTTATCATTGTGTAGAATCATAGAATGCTTTGGGTTGGAAGGGACCTTTAAAGGTCATCTAGTCCAACCCCCCTGCAATAAGCAGGGACATCTTCAACTCAATGAGGTTGCTCAGAACCCTGTCCAACCTGGCCTTGAATGTTTCCAGAGATGGGCCATCTACCACCTCTCTGGGCAACCTGTGCCAGTGTTTCACCGCCCTCATCATAAAAAAATGCCTTCCTTAATATTTCTGTCCTACTGATATGAGCAAGTATTTCTGAAACATGTTGTTCCTCAAGAAGTGAAAACAACTGGCATTTTTTCTAGTTCGGAAAATCTGCTCATGTTGATGATAAGATAAAATATTGACTTAGAAAAGACTTTGGATTTATGATCCCAAAACCAAATTGCTAGCTTTCCGTTTACTGGTCTGTTTTTTAAAAATGTTGGCATGAAGTTTACAAAATGTAGTAGTATAGAAGCTTTTGTTCTCTTTCAGCATTTTTACAGAATGAAGTATCTGTTGAAATGCAGAGGTGTTTGATATTAAAGAGAGATCGGTAATGGATAATAGGCAGACAGGTGTTTGGCTTTTCTTTGTGCTTGTCAAGGACAAACTCTTCCAGTGCGTTACTTGGACAGCTCACAAGCACATTCATATTCTCATCTTATTTTTTCTCGCTGACTGGATTTTCCCTGAGTGCTATGTTCAGGCATTTCAAATGCAACATTACCTAAGAGGTGCCGTTAAAATCTGAATCAAACGGTGAATGTTATGATGGATATTGCACTTTAACTGCTATGTCTGTAGCCCAGTATTAAATAGAAATAATTATTTTTTTATATATACAGCGAAATTTTCCTTATAACCATTTCCACAGTTTATTTCTAGCTGAACAACTGCAGGAATCGAAAAAGATTCTTCTCCTTTTGCTATATACCATACAGCACACTTCTTACTTTTCCTTCCAAAGTAGATTTTCCAGATGTTTCTCAACAAAACAGAATATACGGTTTAGAAACTACAGTAGACTGTAAAAGTATATTTGGTTTCTTGCAATGTGTTTATTCTGTATTGGAATTTTAGAGAATACCATTTTAGACAACATCATGGCAAGGCTAAGTGAGTAAATTCTGTGTATAGGTAAGTTTTTCTTGCCAGTTTGTAAGGCTGAAACAACATTTCACATAGCAGGAAGAAAAAAACACCTTCATAAGAAATTTGTAATCCAGTTAGCTTAATCAAAATATCAATAGAAAAAATATGTATAGATGTAGTGTATATAGAATCATAGAATCACTTAGGTTGGAAAGGACCTTTAAGATCGTCGTGTCCAATTGTAAACCTAACACTGCCGAGTTCACCACTAAACTGTGTCCCTGTGATCCATTTCTCTTACGCTGTATTCAATCCCTAGCAAAAAAATGCAGAGTTTTAGTCAAAGTGTGAGACATCACCTTTGGCATGAACTCTCCATTTAGTTTCTGCTTTAAACAGTAGTGGTCCAATACAATAGTGGAGCTTATTTTATGTACTTATTTTATTTCTATCTTTTTAAAATCTTTTTACTTTAAGTCTAGACTTCAGTGTTGTTTTTTAAGAATATGGAGAATAGACATCATTTAAGAACACGTGTTCCGATCTTCTAAAGATCCTTTGGAGCTGAAATGGATTCTCACCGAAATCACAGGATGTGGACGTCTGAAGTACCTTTAAAGCTTTGATTCTCAGCCCTGATAGTATTTTGGAGCCTCCTTATAAATAATATTTTACTTGGAGGTTTCCATCTAACTCAATTTCTTAAAGAAATATAAACCACTATGAATAAGAGTTAAAAAGTCCCTCTGCTCTGTTTAATGTGATTCTTTCTATTGGTTATAGTTGGGCAAGTCAGTAGGATATAAAACTTCTTAGTTCGTAGAAGTGCAATGGATTTAAGAAATCACTAGGTCCATTTTTTTGCTCTGAGGCAGTATTAGTTTTGTCATTCCTGACACATCAGCACCTCCTGTAAACTCCAGAACTGAAGACTTCTCAAGGAAATCTATTCAAGCACTTCACTTTTCAAATTCTGAGAGTTTAACTAGCCTACATTGTCCAAGCTTTGGTACTCTGCTATTGGTAGAGTTGCTGGAGCATGTCCAGGGAAGGGCAACGAAGGTGGGGAAGGGTCTGGAGCACAAGTCTGATGGGGAGCAGCTGAGGGAGCTGGGGGGGTTTAGTGTGGAGAAGAGGAGGCTGAGGGGAGACCTGATCGCTCTCTACAATGACCTGAAAGGAGGTTGTAGCCAGGTGGGGGTCGGTCTCTTCTCCCAGTGACAGGGCAAGAGGGCATAGTCCGAAACTGCACCAGGGGAAGTTTAAGCTAGAAATGAGGAGGCATTTCTTCACAGAAAGGGTTGTTAGGCTTTGGAATGAGCTGCCCAGGGAGATGGTGGAGTCACCATCTATCTCTGGAGGTGTTTAAGAAAAGACTGGAGGTGGCACTTAGTGCCATGGTCTAGTTGACATGGGGGTGTTAGGGCAAAGGTTGGACTCGATGATCCCAGAGGTCCCTTCCAACCAAATTGATTCTGTGATTCTGAGTTTTTTTATAATCTTTGCTAACTGATTTTGATCTTTTTTGGATCCATTCTAATTGATCCACATTTTCTTGATATACAGTGCCAAAAAAATCCCATGGTATTCATGCTGAGACCTTGCTAGTTCGGAGAGCACCATCTCCCTGGCTTCCGTTGGGTTTTTCTGCCTGAGAACAGTGCTTGCCTTTCCGCGGCTGGGTGACACTGATGACTCATGTTCAGTCGGTGATGCACAAAAGCCCCTGGAAGATTTTCTGCAGCTTTTCTACATAGCTACTACTTGCTCTGTGTTTTATAGCTGGTTATTCTTGACTGAGTGAACATCTTGCACATGACCCTGTTGGATAGCATCTCTTCTTTTTTTTTTTTTTTTCTTTTTGAGGACATAAGTGCAATTTGTCAGAATCATTATGAATTTTCAGTCTGCCCTCCAGAGTACTTTCAGTGCTTCTCAGCTTGGTGTCACCTCCAAATTTAATAAGTGTATTCCATGTTCTATCACCTAGGTCATTAATGACAATATGAAACATTGATGGACCCAGAAAAGACCTTTCTGTGTCATTTCTAAGTGAGTCAAAGAATTGCTTTTAGGTAGCAAACTCATTATATGGTATGGATAATTACATTACATTAATGAAACTGTGTAAAAGAAGGAAGTATCGACATCTAACAGTGATGACAGAAGAACAACTCACCTGCACCAAGATTTCCTTTTCTCCTCTCAATTTTTGCCTGAACTGAAGTTATGTGACTTTCCTTCATTACCATCTAAAGCTCACAGGCAGGACACAGGAAGAACAAAACAGATTTTCACCTTCTCACTCTAGGGCTGAGCTGGGCATTTAGAGTCCTGAAATGAGAAAGAAAGAGTGCTTAGGTAAGATTCATAAGCAGTGTAAGACATGCTTCATTCCTCTGCCTGCCCAGAAAGTCTGCAGAGTACAAATAAACTCTAATTTAAATAAGGAAACCTGCAAGGACTTGCAATAAAAGGGATTTTCTCTTCCTCTTTGCTCTGATCCCACGGATGCTTACACAACTGCAGCCCCTATCTTTACCATTTCACTTGTGTTAGCAGCCTTTCCTATAGAGGTTGATGATGCTAAGCATTCAGTTAAATGCACAAATCGCTTTGTGCTGAATTATGTATTTTTTTAACTTTTATTTTAATATGAAATAAGATTCTAAAAAATATTTTCAATGTTCTACCATGGAAATAGATATGTCTCCTGATTTCTAGTTGTAAAGTTTCTTTGAGAAGATATACTACATTCATATATCCTGTCTCTATGAGCTTGACATAACATTCAAATTACTGATTACCCGTATTATGTGTAAAAATTCATGGAGCTGGACAGCTATGCCCCTGAGGACTCTCAAAGGCATGAACTATTTCAATGAAGTCCTGGAATATATTATATGCATTAAGTTGCATGTATATTTGCCTGCCTTAAACTGTAACACCTCAATGTCATCCCAGTTAGTCAGTGATCATCATATATGCAGAATATATTCGACTAGGAGACTCTTTCACAGCTTTGGTTTGCCGAGTTGAAATAAAGCTTCTGTTATTCTTTCAGTAGTATTATTCTCCCAGGAATATACTAAAAGAGTTTTGCTTTGGTTTGTTGGGATGGTTATTTACAAGCCCCCCCCCACACAATAAATGACAAGCTGATATGATTTTTTGTTATCTAAACAGCATTTCCATGAAACTTTGGCTCATGTGGAATAATCTATTACATTATTATTTTCAATTTATTTGACACATGTCCAATACTCTAGACACTTCTAGCTATCTAAAGTACATCTGTAGCTTCCAGTACAATAGTATTTTTGCACTTCCAATATTTTTCTATATGTCATATATCTTCAAAATACCTGTGTGAAATATTGCTGCCTATAAATAGAGAGTAGACAGAAAGTGAGCTAACATAACAAACACCACACTGGAATCCCATGCTGAAGCAGAGATTTTGTGCTTCAGAAGTCATAAACTGGCACCCCGGGCATCCGACCCTTTTCTTCTGTAGTTGTTGCATAAAACGCATCATGCTCAGCTCATCCCCACATAGTGATTTGGTTTTCGTGCCTACGAGGTCGTAATACCTTGATGAGGCATGTAAAGAAAAAAGAACAGCTTGTCCAGACCTGGCTTATTCTTTTGCATTTCTCATTCTTTCATTTTCATCTCAGGTTTTGTTTTGTTGTAACCTGCCTCTCAGAAGAGGTTGACTGTCACACATGGGCTATTTCACTGACTGTCTTGACACTCGGGCACTTACATGCCCCATCTCATCAGCCCTTGGTAGACCAGATAAGTCATGCTGTCTTCTAGGCATACATTTCCACCATGGGGTCTGTAAAGGGCTGGCAGCAGGTGAGCTCAGAGCTATTCTGCTCAATCCTTTTGACATCAGAAGCTTAAAATCTCTATAGAATTATTTTGCTGAATCATGTTACAGTTTTAAAATGCTCTGTATAATACAAAATTTCCCCCAGTGTAGCTTCAAATCTCATGTCCCTTATTAAATGCTCAGGGGATTTTTTTCCTGATGTGGTAAAATCTATCATCTCTATGACTAATTATGATTTTCTTCTCATTTAATGTTGCTGCTACTCCTTCCTGTAGGGCATGAGCCAATGCTACTGCTTTGTCTTGGGGGGGGTTGCAGTGGGAGGTGGCCACATGCCAACGGCCACACAGGTTTGAGGCAGTATTTTTTCTGCACCCGAGCATCACCAGTGCAGAAGCATTTGCAGTAGCAATCCCAAAGGCAGATCCCAAAGGCAATCTTAATGCCTTTGGGATCTGCATGTCCCTTGAAACAGGTAATGCAGAGTGTGTCTTGTGTTGCACCATGTCTTGCTTGACTGGCATGGGAAAGGGAGGTAGACCGATTCCTAGATGGCAGTTGAATATTTTCAGATGCATCATGCCTTGTACTCACTGTCACGAATTACAGATAAAGGAGCAAATCTCTGCAGCATATTTTGTTTGCCTGAGCCTACCTGTATCACAGACACGGGGAAAGCTTGGCTGAGAGGAGTTTTACCCCCACTGCCTCCGAAAGGGCCATTTTACCCTGCAGACTAATGTGTATTTTGGGCACGAGCTTCCTCCCTTATGGGTTAGATATTCCCCCCTCAGTACTTTCTCTAAGCTCCCTTTTCTGTGTCCCTTATTTTTGTTCCCAAATCAGGCAACCCCAGAGACACCCCTGTTTCTGCCCAAAATGGAATCTCAGAGCTGGGACTGGTCAAAACAGTTGTAAATTGGCAATTTTAAGGCAGGAACTACTGACAGCACTTGTAACCCTTTCTCTTCTCCTGTGAATCTCAGATATTCAAATGGCCAGAATAAGCCCAAGGTGGTCAAGGTTCCTTGGCTCTTTGTGAGGAGCTGGGTTAAAGCAAGGCTTATAAATGGAGAGTCAGAAATTACAACTGGCTTTGAAAGGCAAGAAGGTAGGGGCTGTGAATTTGTCAGGTCGAGATTGTGAGTAATGAGAGAAGAGAGAAAATAGAGGCAGAATTCTTTCAGAAGGATTTAAAGTAGAAAGTTATTGATACAGAGAAATACAATATTGGACAAAGGCAGGAAAAAAACCCGTAAATTTACAGGTACTGATATTGTGAGAAAGTTGCAGGAATTTGATAGGACTGGTAGAAATTGTTTGATTTTGGAGACAAAAGTTATATGAATATACACGCCTGGTGATCTAGTGTTTGTAATTGAAAAATGTGTGTCCCCAATACGACTGATTTATGAATGGGTGCTGGTACGTCAAGATCTGCTGAAGCAACTCTGCAGTCTGTTATAGAGATACAAAGACCATATTCGTTGGGTTTACTCACAGCAGAGCGGAATATAGCATATGGGTGATATAGTTTGACGTGATTAGCATATGGGGAAAACAGTATAATGCCAATTTGCTGCTACATTAGTATGTTACCTAATAATTTGGGATGGTTGAGTATGAAATTAAAATTTAAACCTGTGAACATAAAGATTCTCAGTAGCTTTGGAATAAGGGGGGGGAAAAGAGTGTAGTAATAGTGAGGAAATCTAATAGTGGAAATTTAAACTTACATTTAAATTAAATTCTTGCCTCTGTAAATGTGGCAGTATTTAATGTGATTTTGATCAGTGCAATATACTATCCTTGTATCAGCATGGAAATGAAATTTATTCACAGTGCAGTCAGCATCAGGTTCTTGTGGGTGGTGGGGGATGTCCCTTTATAACACCCACTTGATTTAAGTGGGATAAATGAGTTAAATATGGGTCCGTGTCTGGAGACCTAAAAGTCCATTTCTGTTCTTCATGGAAAAGCTTCGAAGAGCTGATTCAGGGCTTCTCAGTGAACGCCCCAGAGCCTAGGAGAATGTCATAGAAACAGAAAAGGTCATATAATGCCCCAAAGAAATTGCTCTAAACTGTGTAATCTATAGGGGGAATAAGGAATATACAGGCTTTTTTGGTTTTTCCCCTCCAGAAATTTACCCTACATTTCTGCTTTGAACAGATGTCTTTAAAGAGTGTGTGGGAAATTTCCAGGAAAGTCTCATACACTTGAATTTTATTAAGTTTCTCAAGTGTGATAATGATTTCAGAGATGACTGATGCTATTATTTTATTTAGTTTGCAACATTTTGTGTTTCAATTCTTTTTATTATGTTTGCACCGATACAAATAGCTGTAATACTAATTGCTGTGCTAAACCACTGAAAAAGAATATATAGAATTTAAATTTTTCAAATAATATTTTCCTAGGCTTATGAAATGTTCCCATACATTTTTTGCCTCCTTCCAAGATTTAATTGATATTCACGTCTATCTTTGAGGGCTGTCATACTAGGCATTGAACAACATTCAAGCCTGCCATTCAAAATAAGCCTTTGTCTTTATCCTGTAGGGCAGGAGAGGCTGAAGGCTGAATAGTCAATTGATCAAAAAATTGGGGGCAGCACTGAAGTAAAGAAGTGGAATCAACAAGGCAGAGGAGAGTTTTTAACTGAGATATTTTGAGGGACTGTTTTCAGCAGAGTGGCTCAACAAACCAGGAGTCTTCATTGAACCTTATGCGCTCTTTAGGTGTCTGCAGGATGCAAGTCCAGAAACTATTTCATGGGTGAAAGAGAATGACTTGGATGAGTGAGGAGGCATGTGAAAGCATACTTAACCATGGTAGCATCTCAACTCAGGGAACAAAAACACACTGTTGTGGAACTGAAGCAAATTCTTGAGCACACGTAGGTGTTCTGCAGAATATTGAGTGTCTAACAGACAAAACCTAGCTTATTTAGTGGATGTATGGAAAGGGGGAAATGAAGATAATTTTGGGACCATGATTTTGGGACCATGAAGATAATTTTGATTCTGTTGTAAGACAAATTACTCATAACACTGGCTAGGTGGTCAGTTTGAGATTGTTTCTATGGAAAGAAGTTAAACAATGAACAATAGAAATACCACTAACAGGATCAAACTTTGAATCATACTTTTGATGTGGGCAAGAAAAAGTAGAAGAGACATAAGAATCTAGGAACCGAAGAGACAAATGACTAAACCATCAAGCTATCGTGCCTGTAACTAGCCTCTATGACAATATTATTATTACTAATCTGCCTTCACCCTGCCCTTTCCCACTCACTGTAATGCACAACTGAATTAGACACTTTGGGATGGAAGCTATGAGTCTAAGGACACTGACCTTGATAGAAGGATTTGAATTTTATTCTGGAGGTGTGTCTATGTGCTTATACATATGGATAAGCATTTGCATATGTTTGTGTAACAGAAAATAAATGTTAGATAGCATTTGTAGGCTTCACTGAAGTGATTTAGAGGGAGTAGGTGGTTACTGCCCTAGAACATGGAAGGGGTTTCATGATATGAGAGGGTAGGAGGATAATTAAGATTGCAAATATTATTTATGTTTTGTAGTTACTGTAGCTAACTCTTCTGTTTCTGTATTTCCAAATATTTAAGTTTTCTCTAAATTCTTATATCTTTGTTTCATGGAAAATGTTTTTTTT
>NW_009619175.1:5068-11555 GCF_000690535.1 Cariama cristata | reverse complement strand
ACAGGCAAATCTCTGCCTGCTCCCGCCACATCGACGGCCGTTGAGCTGAGCAGAGATTTTTGCGCTGAGTGTTCACGTTTCAGGCGCCAGGAGCCCTGAGCTCCCTCCCACCCAGAAGTCAGGTAAGCAGATTTTCAGGTCAGAGCCAAGCGACAGCTCCTGCGCGGCCTAATCAGGAGGACTGCTGAGAGCAGGCTGGAGCTGCTGCTGACAGGGAAGATGCTTTTCATTAAGATGTCTGCCATGGGCAACGCAGAATTCACGCTGAGCTGCAAGAACGCATACAGATCACTGCGAGTGGAGCGGCTGAGACGGGGAGACTCCGCTACGGCAGGGGAGGCTAATGGGAAAGGCATTTCCGAAGGGTATTATCTCCAATGCAGAGGGGAGTGTTTCCAGAGCTGCTTTTTACTTGGTGCGTAGGGACAACTACTGTTCCATGCAGCTATCTGAAATGCTTCGTCACTGCCACGCAAAGGTCATTTTCTGGAGCTGTAGTTCCCATTTCCTGTATAATTTCATGTTCCTGTACACACTGAATGCGTATTCACATTGCACATTCACATTGCTCACTGACTTTATAAGGGCACTGCAATCTTGCCTTCCGAGTCTGTAAAATAACAGTGGTGGAGGTGTTTTTTTTTTAGAAGTCAGAACATCAGATTAACTGTTTGATATTCACACATCTCCTTCTGGGGAGCAGGGCTGGGCGAGACAGATGCTTGGCTGGGCAGGCAGGAAAACAGGCGTGTGAGTGGAGCAGGGCGATGCTCAGGAGTGGGGAGCGTGGCGGCAGCTCCAGACCTTGCTGGGAGCTGGGCTCGGGCCAGGGCGGGCACCCGGCTGCAAGGACCAGACGCCGAGCAGGGGGGAAGGGGTTGACCCCCCTCCACGGCGGGGCAGGGGGTGCCTGGCTCCGGGGCCACATGCTAGCGGGTGGGAATGCCCATGGGGTGCCTGGCCCTTGGGCTCTGTGCTACCACATCAGGTGCTCCGGGAGCCCCCAGGCTTCCCAAGCAGAAGCCAGGGCAAGCGGCCGTGGGCCAGGCCAGTGTGGGGCGGTAGCTGGCTGCGGGCCTGGGTGCTTGCCGTGCCCTGCGAGGTCCATTCACCGCAGCGAGGCAAGGTCTGGAAACCCCTGGCTTCTCCCTGTGATTGGGCAGTGGTTCGCAAGAAGCCTCTTCCAAGAGGCCATGGTGACCGAGCCCTTGTCACCCCTCGAGAGGGCTGGGGTGACCCTCCACCAGGCAGTGGACACTGTGTCTTTTGGAGGGGCTGAAATGCGCCAGAGCTGGGTCTCACCATACAAAGGAAACCCATGTCCCAGAGGGAACAACGGTGTGAGCCCAGCACAGTCTGGCAATACACACACAAGGGGAAAACCATCCCATAACTAGTTTCCTCCAATTTGCAGAGTTTCTCAACCTTTTCAGATGATCAACCCCTTTTTTGCAGCCACATTTTCTCAAGCCTGTGCGGCAGTATCAGCACCGCCTTCATTCTCCAGGTTCCGTTGGGTGAATTTCAAGAGCCAGCAGATGCGTGTCTCTGCAGGGCAGGACAGAGTGGGCAGAGAGGGGTTTTTGGCTGGAGATGGCAGTACAGTTCTTAATGTCTCTTGACCCCTTCCTGTTATCCCATCGCCATTCACCGCACACTTGCAAATGTTACGCAGTGCCTGAGAAACATTTCTCTTTGGGGCTACGCGTTAAAGAAAGAAAAAAAGATCCATGTCTGGAAGCTACAGTAGGAAACTTAAAAGTAGAAGTAAGATGCACATTTTTAACAACAAGGATAGTAAGTCATTGGAGCATCTTACCCAAGGGGCTGTTGGACTTTTGCCTACTGAAGTTGTTTTTCTTTAACACAGTCTGGGTTCATCTTCAGAAGAACTTCAAACAACAGCAAAAAGCACGAGTGTGTGGCTCTTGGCCTGCGCTCTGCGGCAGGTCAGATCGGGGATGATACACCTGCCTGTTTTCCTTAAGAAATGAAAATCCCTGTTTGGCACCTTTGAAGGGGACCTGGTATGCAGCACTCGAACCTGCTTCTGCTGTCTGAGCATGGTGCTGTGGTCCTCAAGACCTTGCAGGACCGAGCATCCTGTCCTTGAAAGGTCAACACCAGCAGAAGCTGCAGAGAAGCTTGCATTAGCAGCAGGAGGAGTAAAAGGGTAATTAACAGTGACGGTTCTTGACCCAGACGTCCCTGATCTCCCTGACTCTTGTAAAGGGAGTTATTAGTCAAATACAGTGCCTGTGTGTGAAACAATTATCACTAATTACCATCAAGTCATGGCATTCTGAGATTTTTAAACACAGCATGGGAGTCTTGTGTGATTAGAGAGACCATCAGGGCTAGGATTTTTCTAAGGCAACTGTCTAAAGTGTTCTCCATGCAGCAAATTCCTGAAAATACAAGATGATTCAGTGCCAATCAGGTGACTTTTAATGCCTTTTAATCTGTACATGACATTAAAAATAAAGAAGGCTGGCAGACTGAGACCAAGAATGGGCACAGCTACACAGCAGGTAGCCTGAGCCCTCCCCTCGCATTCCCTCAAATGAAAGAAATGATGGGAATACCTGGCACCTTGTGACTGTTCATGCGACTCCTGCTCAGACTGTGGCGAACCCAGCTCATGCCAAGGCCTGATGTGAGCTGGGAGCAGCACCGGGTAGGCAGGAGAGGTGGCCAGAAAGAGCTAAAGGGCCACGATGCAGTCACGCTCACCTGCAGCGGGCTGTCCCTCACAGTCAGCATCTTTGCATATCGAGCGTCGAGCATTTTCATCAGAATCTGCTAACTCTTGGAAACAGTATATACCAAAACTCCAAGCTGGAAGGTATAAAACATCAGCTTACCCAAGAAGCTTTTGAAGCAGATCCAACAGCAGCAGGACTGCTGAGGCTTTTGTGCTTCCCGGTATGACGCAGGGATGCCCGCACCGTGACGGAGGAGAAAGGATGAGCACTCTCACCCTCGGCTAGGGAACTATTTTGCTCATAGGTGCATGAGTTAAGAGTTACGGGTTGAAAGTTATGAAACCTCATGACTTGAGTGGTGAATCAGTGAACTCACATGAAAGACTAGTCTGGAACAAGGGGACTGAGCCCTTGTTTGTCCTGTTTGTTTGTTGTATTTCTTAATGAGCTCATAAAATAAAGCTTAATTTACAGAGTCCTTTGTCCCGTAAACTTGAGAGATCCAAGTGAACCGTGACACACCTCTGTAAGGTCTCCTTACCAGTTGCCAGCTGTAATAAAGCATGTCTTTGGCCATGCAGGGCAAAAGCTAGGAAGGCCAAAGCAGAGATGTTCTCCCTGGGGCAGCAGTGGCTGCAGCAGGGTAAGGACCGCGGCTGGTTGCCTTCTGTCTCACACCACGGAGCTGTGCAGGACGGCCAGGAGGCATGGAGGGGTGCTGCAGCAACGTGGTATCTGCAAAAAGGAAAGGAAGGTGGGCACCAGGGAGCAAGGAAGTGATTTTTAGCACCTCTAAATCTCTGCAAAGAGTTAAATCCAAGTCTGACTCAGGACCTTGAACCCAGTTTATGTTACGAACAGAAATGAGAACCAGCTAGCAAATGTCAACTATTGCAAGTCACCCATAGACAACCCAGTACCAAACCAGAGCCCCTGGACAGCCGCGAGGAGACCGACGTGGAGAGCTGCATGAGTCGCGCTCCATGCATGGCCCCTTGGCGTCCTTGCCCGTGTGGGCAGGAGCAACACGGTTGCCCGCTGGAGCCGTGCTCCGGCCGCCCGAAGGCAGCGAGCAGGGAAGGAGGTGGCAGGGAGGGGGGATGTGGGGGGCAGTGAATGATCCTGAATGCTCAGCGTAGCCCCAGCATGCAGAGCCTGAGACCCTGCCATTCCCAAACCACGTCTCAGAGCCCTGACAGCCCAGCTGGGGGACTCTCCTGCCTCAGTGGCACAGTGATCGCAAGAGAAACGGCACGGGAAGGGGGCAGCCATCTATAGAAAGATGGGTCTGAAAGGCCACTACAATGTGCTCGCTGCCCTGACCAGACAGAGGAGTAAATCCTATACTGGAGACACTGTGTCATGGTTAAACCGAGTAATTCAATAGCACTTGGAAATTGCTTACTGTCTTCCTTATTAGATTCATCTCGCAGCTCTTCCTTCCTCCTCTGTAGGGTTCTTTATTCAGAATTTGCTCAAATATTTTCCTTCAGAAGATTTAATATCTCAAAGTGCAAATATCCAAACCCTGTATAATTTTGTAATTTCATACTCCATGGTTCTTTCATATGCATATCACTCATTTGCTATCCCTTTGAAGAATGCAGTTTGAGTAATGGAAGTGAAAGAAAACCCATTCAGTGTTGATTTTAATTGAACAAGCTCAGAAGCTGTGGGGATCCATGCCAGACTCCAGCTCACTCTCTTTTGAAGAGTTATTACTAGACTTCTTTTGCCTGTGTGTCTCTGCATTTTTTTTCCAATTAGCAACTTTCCAAAAATATTAGTTACCTTATTATTTTTCCAGTTCTACTCGTTTGGGATGCTCATGCCTAATAATCATTAAATCTGCCTTCTCTTCCTGTTCCAATGGAATATTGCGTTCCTTGTCTGAGGAGCAAAACATCAGCCTGCATTCAATAGTAAAAATTTGCAGTGACAATTGACTCATTTTTGGTGTAGCTTTTTCACTTCAAGGTGGTTATGGCAGTGGTAAGCTTCCGTAGGCTTTAAACTGTGCCATTAAAGACTGTAAAGACAAGATTTTTTTTTTTTTTTTCTTTTCCTATGTGCATAAATGAGGTCTCTGGTAGTTCTTCATTCTCCCATCCCAGTCAGTTGAACATGAGCCCTCAGCTTGTTGGTTGGATATAAGAGAGGAGATGGGACATGCACAAGGAAGACAGTGCAAATGGCTTGAATTATTGGATGCTCTTTTCCATGCAAGATTTGGCTTAAGGAAAACACTGACATCAGCAACTGGTAGAAGAACAAACAATTTTCCAGTCTATTATGGAAACGAGCTCGCCACATGGCCCTTACAGAGCAGCAAGCATGCTAAGGGAATTTGAGCAGACTGGTGATGCTGATTTTGCTATTTTCTACTGAGAAGTCACCTCAACAAAGAAGGAATAAATTGCATATGAAAGAAATGCAAGTTTAAAAGATCAAAACCCAAAAACTCAACACGAAGAGAGTGCAAGTGTTAAGGGAGTATGTTATTAAAGTATCAAGGGCACAACTAAATACTACTAAAAGGGAGGAGGAGACAGGCAATGGAGTGCATCTTTAGCTCGGCTGCTCCGTTCCATTAAATAGGCAAAGTGGGGGATGCTGAGCCCTGGTGAAGCAGGACAAGGTGCCTGTGCTATACGTCAGGTGAAGCCCATCCCATCTGCATGGCACCCAACACTTCTGTCTGCTTAAATCATAGAATTGTAGAATCATTTAGGTTGGAAAAAACCTTCAAGATCATTTGAGTCCAACTGTTAACCTGGCACTGCCAAGTCCACCACTAAACCATGTCCCTAAATGCAGCAGAAGCCTGCTCAACTGACAGTGTGTGGGATTGAATGATTGCCAACTCAGATCAAAGGCATCTCAAGTGGTGTTCTCCCATTTCTCCATCATCCTTCCAATCCTTCTGTGCCTGTCTTGACTTCAGAGAATTGGCAGGCTCCCTTATGCCAGGCGAGGCGATCCTGCTGGCAGACAGCGGTGTGAGGTCTAACATCGAGGGGGGGCCCGGTGGGCGTCTTGCCACGCACCCGTCGGAAGCCCCCCTTCCGTGATGGGTGATGGCAAGCCCTCATTCAGTGATGGGCAATTGCTACCCTTGGATCCAGCGGGATTAATCTCCCCCTGAGGAAGAAACCCAGAGCTGTTTTTCCCCGACACCAGCTCATCAGACAGCAGCATTGCACTGCAGCACTGAGTCCTTTCCTGGGGCCACTGCTCTGCTTTGGCTCCCGCCTCCTGTGGTTAGCGGAGATGGGAAAGCAAAAAGGACACCTACGTCAAGAAAAGGGCTTTGCAGACCGAGGGCTGGGTCGGTTGCCTCAAAAACACAAGTACCTGCGTGTCTGCTTGCAGCTGGAGAAATGGTGTTGCCCATGGTGTTGGCAGCCTCCTCCTTTTCATTTAACCTCTGCCCCAGCTCCAAGGCGCATGTCAGTGCTGCCCTTTGGCCGCAGTGGACCCATGGCAGTTCCCTACTGCTCTGGTCCCTGCCTGCCCTGGGAACAGTGCTCCCGTGGCCCGGAGGCGACAGTGAAACCTGGCAGAAGGAAACAGCCTTTTGCAGGTAACAGGGTTTTTGCGGGTAGGCCGTTTTTTAAATTACGACTGGGCGTATTCTCAACTTTCGATTTACAGCCCTGCAATAAATCTCTCCCCATTTCTTGTGCAGGGTCTCCATCTGCTGTGTTTCCTTCCGCTCCTATACCCGTGCACATCGAATTAAACAAGCCATGCTTCGGACGAGCTGGGGTCCCAGCCGTGAA
>NW_009619175.1:0-5037 GCF_000690535.1 Cariama cristata | reverse complement strand
TGCAGGGCGGCACGGGGCCAGGCAGCCGTAGGGGCGAGCACAGCAATCGCGTGGAGCGTGAAGCGCTCCGAAGACAGCGGCGGCGCTTTGGCCGGACGCTGCGCCCGTGCCCGGGGCTGGTGTGCGGGTGCAGAGGGTGGGCACAGCCCTGCCCACGAGGTTTGGGGCTGAGGGGGGAAAAGCTCTTAGACGGCACAGCAAACTTTTCTCAGTTGTGCTTCAAGTCCTTCCCACACAAAAATGTGCTCATGCAATGCAAAATCATTGCATGTGCTAGATCACTACTGGCATCCAGCATTAATTTGTGTTAGTCCTCCAGCTTATATCTACTTCTTAAAAAGTACTGAAAGATATAAACCACTTTTTTGAAAGCCAGGTGCCAATTGGTAGAAATCTTCATATAATCGTGCAGGAGATCTCAAAAAATTCCAAAGTATATCAGTGTGTTACTTTATTCCCCCAAAAGCAAACCTGTTAAAAGATCAAACAGACAGTGCAATTACTGTAATCACGAATTTAAATAGAAGTTGGACTGTTTTCTTTTTAATAGATTAAAAAAATGTAAAAAAGGATGCACTTCAGCTATTAAGTATCTCTTTACTTGGTTTGGTTTCAATGGATGAACTGAGTCCATCTGAGGACAGACCTGGTGCCAGCCCAGCCCTCCCCGCCGTGGTTTCGGGCACAAGGTCCGGTTCACCGGCAGCACCAGGGACGGGCACAGACGGGCAGACCGGGAGGCACCCGAAGAGCAGTGAACCAACCTGTGCTGGTGCTTTACCACTCGCCAACGTACCTTGGACAGAAACGCAGGACCGGTTCACCTTAAATAAAATGGGAAGTAACGATGAGGAAGGGGCCTCTCCAAAAGCTGTTTGCCTGGGCCAGATTCATGCACCACTCGCCCCGTGCCTCCCCGGCTGGCGAGGGCGGTAAGTGGGTACCACAGCTCTGAAGTGCCTGCGCTGGCTGCAGCCTGGCCTGGCAGCCGGGGGGTTCTCGCCTCCTGCCTGCTGCAGCCTGGCCCCAAGGAGAGGCAGTGCCTACCAACGGTCTCTGCCATTTTTTGTACAATGCAACAGCTCCCCCATCTTACAGACTAAAGAACTTAAAACGGAAAAAAATCCCCAGGAAAGGATTACCAGGGTAACTCAACACGCCCGGCTGCTGCTGCTGGAGGGAGAGCCTGGCGCTAGGCTCCTGCCTGCAGCGCTGCCCACTCCCCGGGGGCTCTGGAGGGGGGGCCCGCTCCACACAGGGCAGCACTTGACATTTCAGTCATTAAGGCACTGAATTTTCTTCTTGTAAGGATGAGTAGACCCTGCAGTTTCCAAATACTTTTTGATGAGGTACAACAGTCTGTCTTAAAGAGTAACACTTACCGCCTCTTGCCTTAGAGTTTTAGCACGGACGCTACAACGTGCAGCCCCCCGCCTATTGCTCCCACGGCCCCGCTGCACGGCTGGCGGTCTCCTTTAGGATGTGCACGCAGCCCGCCGCACAACGACAAAGGGCTGCTTGTGCCAGCGTGCAGCACTTCGCTTGGTGGGGAGTGATGTGTGCCTGGACAGTCCCTCCTTCAGACCTCTGCACAGCCACTGCCACCTCAGAAACCAGGTATTTCTCCTTTCCTGCCCCAGCGACAGCGTTCAGTTTTGCTTTCCCAGCAGTTCAGCAATGACTCCCCAGGATGCTACCTGCTTCAGTCACAGCTCGAAGGATGGCTCTGGTTTACGAGGTGGGGCCGGGACGGAGGTCTGAAGTGATGGGGGACAAGCAGCCCCCTGTAACCACCATGGAGGGCAGGTGCGTGGGTTTGGAAGGTGTGGGGAGCCAGCCCGGTGAGCACAGCAGCCCGTAACCAGCCAGCTGCAGTGAGGTGGCACCGTGCCCAGGCCTGAGGTCCCTCCTTCGGGAGGTGATTAAGGGTTAGAAAGAGTGCACAAAAGCAGCTCTACGTATTGTTTGCACAAAGCACTTTCCTCAAGATGCTCTCCTTATTTCAGCCAAAAATAGAAATGATGAAATAATTTCCCCTCCCTTACGAGGGGGGAAAGATTTTAGGTTAACGAATTACCGGCTCTACTAGGAAAAAGGCATTAACACTATGCATGGAGGCTAGAGAGACAAAACTCACAGTAAGTGCTTGTTAGGAAGGGCAACGGGCGAGGTGGTTGAGCCCCAGTGGGAGCCAGGAGTCCCCAAGGCAGGGTGAGCCCTGACCAGAGCCAGGCGGGAGTGCAGCTGAGTGGCACCGGGCACCCCCAGCCCTGGGGGCCACGCAGGCTAACACCACCTCTGGGGGTACGCTGCCAGGCACTCGGGGGTACGCTGTGTGGACTGCGGTGGCTCCCCCAGGACACAGACCTAGCCCTTCCTAGAGCAGAGGTCTTTCCCAAAACAGACCAGCCCCAGGCATCGAAGGGAGCATTCAGGCACAGAGATCCCCTGCGGTGTCACCCTGGGCAGCCACGAGCACCCCAAGGAGAGACCACAGTGGAGGGGCAAACAAGGGGGAGGGAAGCGGTTTCAGAGTAAGACCTGCAACAGCACAACAGTCACATGTTGTCACTTAGGTCTAGGTCCACGATTTGCTTTGATGTCCATGCTCAGGCACGGAATCAAACGCGGTGTTGACTGCTCCTGTTTGAAAGCCGCTGGGGTTTCACTCTACTCCTGCCTGCCATGGAGCTATACCTGGCGGTGGGTAAGTGCCCAGTTATGCCAGCACAAATAACGTCCAGCACAGGAGGCTCTGCGCAGCTGCCCAGCAGCATCACCCACCGAGCAGCCGAGCTGAAGGCAAGTCACCATATAACCACGGGTCCTCCAGATCCGGAGTCCACGCTTGTCACTGACGCTGTGCTCCCAGGAAGGGACACACATGATCTGCAGCTGCAGCAGCTTTCTTCCTGCAAACGGATCACAGCCAAGAGCATCCCGACGCCTTTGGGGCTGCCCTGCTTTCAGACAAAGACCCCAGCATCTGCACTGCTGCTGCCGTGGGACAGGACCAGTCCTGAGGACAAGGCTGAGGGAGTGGGAGGTGGCTGGAAGAGGCATGTTGTGAGCACATGAAGTCAGAGCCAGCACTGCAGACACATCCAGTGACCGGACAGACTGGCTGTCCATCTCCCCCATCAGGGAGTGAACCTCCCCAGCACATCCACAGCTCCCCTCGCTCCCAGACACTCCAGGGAGGAGCAGTTTTTCCATCGGGTATGTTAACAAGGCAGTGGTGGCATTTCAGTCCCACGTCCGACACGGATTTCAGGCTGGCAAAGAAACTGCAGTGGCCCTTGCTCAGACTGCTGAGGCCGGAGAGTGCAGGACGTTATTGCAGCTACCTGCAAGGACACAGAGTTTCTAGACTGTGCTGTAACGGTACCAGTCCAGAGTGGCCCTGAACCAGTCCTCACGGTGTGTTTGTGCTGGATGGCAGCAAACCAATGTGCCCTCCAGTATACGCAAGGCTCTGAGCGCAAGCTTCCACTGCGTTCCCACTGGGCTTTTTCATCTCCCTTGCTCCAGGGACACGTGCTTCGCCTCCTGATGCCAGCTGCACAGCTGGTATCACCATCACGCCAGCTACCCTGCTCCTGGGCCAGCAGAGAGCTGACAGAGCAGCAAAAGCTTGAACACGAAGCCCAAGAAGACTGTCTAATCTGGTAGACATCAGCCAAGATCACAGACATTTTACCACGGTGCATCTTCTTGTCTCTCTGCTCTCTCCAGAGGAGAGCACACTGTGAAAGCTGAATCAGGGCCGAGCACGAGACTGCCTCCTGCTACAAAGGACAACTGTGCTAGAACTGAGTGTCAGGGAGAGTAACCGCAAAGCCAAGCCTAACAAAATCAGCTTACTGATACGTGGTTTTCCTCAAGGGAGTAGAAGATCTGGACTCATTCCCTCCTGCAAGCACTTTAGCCTCTCTGCCCCTATAGCAGCTCAAACCAGCTCCATGAAATAGCAGCTGGGACCTGGAGATAAACACTAACTCAGGAGGCCCAGCCCAGCTGCCAGGCTCTGGGCAGCTTCAGAGGCTGTGGGGAAGGGCAGAGGACGGCTGCTGCTCTAGAAGGTGCGTTCCTCCCTAGACCAGGGTCGCAAGCTGCTCTGGAGACCACAAAAAACTCCCTCCCTTTCCACTTCAGAGTTTGCAAGGAGAGCAATTTTCTCAGGTCGCAGGGACGTATCAGAGCCTGGGAATACTGCTGCGTTCCCTTTTCTCACCCGTAGCGATGCCAGACATGCCATCCCAAGGCACAAACATCTTTTGCACAGCATCAGCAGAGAGGCGTGAGGACTGTCACCGCATATTTCCTGTTCTGGCATGGGGCTCCCCCCACGTGCATCCCCAGCAAAATGCCCATGCATCCCAGCAGTGTTGCTTCTGTTTCCTCTGAGCAGATAGAGCGATTGACGAGTTCTCCTCTGCACCTTGCAGCAGCGACTGCCCTGCCTGCTGGTCCGGCTGCAGATAGCATCCTGTGCGCTATAGCATCCTGTGCGCTGCGGCTGGAGATGCGGGCAGCGCCAGGAAAGCAGGCAGCTGCCTGCCATCCTGACAGGAAGGGGTCCGAGGAGACGGGGACCATTGCTCAGCGGGTGTAGGGTGGTGCCTATGCCAACCTCCAGGTGCAGGGTCACTGGCAGCTGACGAGGTTCATTAGCTCCTCTTCAAGGCTCTACAGGCAGCGAGCGGTCCTCTCGCTGCTCTGCTTCAGGTCCTGCAACATCACCGATGTCTTCTCACAAAAGAGCGCTGGAGAAAAGTGTCAGTATTTCGTGGCGTGAAATGCACTCTCCTCCCCGTTAGAGATCCCTGAAAGCTCCCAAATTTATTGATCCCAAAGATAACCCAGCCTTTCCTGTTCCTGCCAGGATCATCCCCTCCTGCAAGTCAGGTGTTACAGCCCGTGTCCTCGGACGAGGCGCTCCGAGGCCGGGTCCACCGGGCAGGACGCAGGCAGGGTGCCGGCCTGCCGGAGGGTGCGCGGATGCCAATTCACCATGCAGGTCAGAGCCGAGCCTCC
>NW_009619174.1:40201-51418 GCF_000690535.1 Cariama cristata | reverse complement strand
TGGTCGGCGTGGTATTGGAGTAAGGCGGCTGACACACCGTACGAGGTGAAGTGTTATTTCCATAGAGGTCGCTGGACTTTGCCTCCCACGGACAAGTTTTCACCCAAAGCGAGAACAGTGCAAGTCTTTATCCAGTTACAGTAAATTTGATGGGAGTTGCATGGGAGCGTGCAGTCTGGCTGCACTGCTGGACCAGTATTGAAATCAGTCCGTTTGTTGTCTTCAGGAAGTACCTGCTGAATGGCTGACTACAGAAATGCCTTTAAAAGGTTGATTTTTTTTCTCATTTAAAATGAGTTGATCAGTCCAGGCTCATATGTTGGCATGTCCACCTCAAGGTTGATAAACTCCCGTAATAATTTGCGAGCCGTTATCTGCTTCCTCCTTTTGTCAGGTGATTCCTTTCCCCTAGCCTTGCTTTGCCATCATATCCTCCACATAAAGGACTCAAACCACCTCCACAAGCTGCTGAAGAAAAAATACCCTGACCTTTTCATCTACAGTTTGCTGTATGTTTAGTATTATTATGTTAGCAGATGAGATCCAACTACTCGTTTGGTCAAAAAATTCCTCCTAATCTCCATTTCACCAGTCGTTCCCTACTGACTATTCTGATGGTTCCCAAATGCTGATAATCTTTTTCATTCCCAAATTGCTTTTTCTCATTCCACATTCAAATTTCCTCTCTTTTTTCCTCTCTAGTTGTGATACATGATGATCTTTGGCATCTTTCACTTTTCCAACGTTTTCTTTCCTCCCTCCCTCCCTCCCTCCCTCACTTGTGACACTGTACTATTCTCTAGCAGCCCCTCTGTTGCCTAATGTTTTTTACATTTGAAACCCTAAATCAAATTCCTCTAACATTATAGTCGATCTCAGTTGTAGCATTAGCAACTTGCATTAGCTCATGAAATTCTGCATATATTAGCTTTACTGTTTCACTTCCATGTTGATTCTGTGACAGGACTGGAACCAGACATGGTATACAAACACCCCAAGATTTACCTGGTGCTTTGAGAGTACAGTCATTGCTTGGATCCCTTGTGCCTATCTTTGGATCTGTTTTCCTTTCTACTACTTGTATCTTCGACGCAAAAACAAAGGCTATATCAGGATGTCCCACATCTTCAAAACCAAAATGGTAAGGGTGGAGGATGGGGATTGATCCTAACATTATCACAACTTTGATGAAGAACTTAATTTTTGTAAATCATTAACTCTTTTCTGATGATCCATTTCTGTGTTTGCTTTGACATTTACTGACTCAGGTCAAGTCAGGTCAGTATAAATCAGGTAAAGTTTTAGGAAAAACTGTCATAAGATCTTTTCCCCTGTACTTCCATTTGGTTCCCTGCTACTTCCCATAACAGTCTCTGTCCCAAACCTGCTCTTCCACCTCTCCAGTCTTACTGCCCAAGCTGCTCAGAGCATTCAGTTCAGTAGATTGTCTCATGATCATTTCAGTCCATTCCAACATGTGCTTGCTGTCTCTGCCCCAGGTCCTTGGATTCATCCTGGTAATACTGTGTTTTTCTAATGTCTTCTTTGTACTGTGGGAGATAAACAAAGGAATCCCGCAGGCTCCAGCGTTCTTCATTAGCCCTGCTGTGGTGGGAATCACAATGGTAATTATTCCTTTATTTTGACTGCATGTGGCCAAGCTTAGCTCTTCTGGGGTAGATCTTGTATTTCCCATGTTTCTCAGTATCTTTGAGCACAAAGATAGCTGATGGGGAGTAGAAGGCTGGAGATGCGCTTTGTGAGTTTCTGCTGTGTGATGCAGCAGGGGTTTGGAGCTGAGTCTACAGCTATGGTATATGTAGAGCCCTATAGGCAGAGTACACCTTGCAAGAGCCAAGGTAGCAGCAGTGTTTAGAAAGGGGTCTCGCAACAACAAGACAAGATCTAGTTTCTCATAACCATGGTATGCGATTTAGTATGGTTTAGGATGAAATGGGATTTCTCTTCAACCTAAATGCCTATTCTCCCCTTCTGTCAATGTGTCTTCATAGCCTAGGTCCTCCCAGCCTGTTGACCCACTTGTAGTTTTATTTGTTGCCCTTTCTGGAGAGACATTCTTGAGTGCAAAATTGCACATAATGCTTTTCAGTTTTAGCCTTTTAGGAACAATACTGCAGCTCTGAACATCTTGAAGTGTTTGGGCAAGAAACTAATTTTTCTGTATTGTATCCCTTAATTTGATAATAACATCTGGCATTCCATTACCAGCTATTTGGACAAATTTGTACTTACTTGCAGATCCTTGCCATGTTCCTTACCCAAGCGGAAAGAATGATGGGCATCCAGTCTTCAGGCATCCTGTTGATTTACTGGCTGCTCTCATTTGTGGCTGCAGTTGTGATGTTTAGTTCCAAAGTCCAACATGCCCTGGAAAGAGTAAGTGAAAGCACGTATCTTTAACGTGCAGGGGTATGAAGTCTCTAAACAACAGGGCTCTTTTTGCCTCATTAATTGTGAAGTGGAGAACCAAATTCGTCTCTTAAGATATGTTCTGAGAAAAATGATTGATGACCCTTTGTTATCTCCATCCATGTTATCCCTTTCAATGTAGACAGACTGTGGTTTTCTGAGAGCTTGGCAGGCTTCATAAATGAAAGCAAAATGGACATAAATGCTGTCACTAAAAACTAGTCTTACACCAGATTTTATAACAGCATAAATATGTTGACATATTGTACATGTTTATTATTTGGGTATTTGTGGTGAATGTTCATTTACAGAGGAGTGCTGGCTGGGTTTACACATCTGTGACTTATTGTCAGTGTCCATTTTCCTCAGGCAAACAGTTGTACCTTTCAGTCACAACGAGGAATAAACAAAAGTTTATGTTACCTGTGTGTTTAAGTAATAGGGAAAAAATATGTGGCCACTAAACAAAAGACAGCTGGGAACTTGCTTGGTTCTGCTGTTTTGAATGATAGTCAGGCCCCAGGCCTCTTGTAGAAATAACACTTTGCCACTTTTTGCTACCAAAATACAGTTCCAAAACTACTCAGACTTTTTCCTTGGTTTTTCTCTTTCTCGTTCACAAAATTAATTAGAGCATCCTTTATGGAGCCCTTTAGACACATCATTTATAATAAAACCTGGCAGGTGCTTTATTATATCAACAATTCATCCCACTAGATGAGCAAGGAGCGTCTATCCCTCAGAGTACCCAAAGTACCTGAATAATGATGCAATGTAGACATCTGACTTGACTAGACTGCTATGAAGCCTCACAATAAAACCGTCGCTATAACAAACGTGTCCATTATTTAGCATTTTCTGATACTGCAGTTTCAGGACTTACCTATTTAAGTAGCTCTGCATAACTACAGTTTAAATAACTGCACCTCATGCTTCGAACCAAAACTCAGGGCTTATAGCTGGTAGAACATGAGAAGCTATCTTTCTCCACTGACTTCATGTGAAGGTTCTTACCTCATTCTCAACAATATTCTGTTTCTTAGGGCTTCCTGGAAGACCATTTCCACCACATTACAACTTACCTTTATGCTAGCCTGGTGCTAGGAGAACTTGTGTTATTCTGCTTAGTTGATCACCCTCCCTTCTTCTCTAAAGCTGTCAATAATCCTGTAAGTATAATGTAGCTTTTGATAATGCATTGCTTCATTGCTCAAACAGGAATTTAAATTTATGAGGATAAACAGGAACATGAGTAGCTGGGAGATGTAAGATGCATCATTCTGTATAAAGGCCAATGGTTTTGCAAGGTAATGCAGAATTTGGGATAACAGTACGCTGTCTCTCCATGTATGTTTTGAAAAACTAAAAACCTCTTCTATCCATACTCATGTTTATTTTCATTGAAAACAGTAGATAGGACTTGTATTGCTTCCCCGTGCTCTCCTGTGCAGCAGTACTCCATCTGAGGTATGAATATGGCAGAGCTCTGCGCTTCAGAAAATAAATGTATTTGGGTATGAAGAATGATATTCTTTGTTCCTCCATCTGAGACATTATTCAAAGTCTAATTCTCCAAAGCCTCCTGATCCCATTGATCCTCCACAATACCTTTACACTGTCGGGGTCAGTGAATGGGGTGTGTGTAACTTTTTGATTGCTTTTCCTGGGGAAGCGCAGAGGGGGATTATATTCATCTGACACATGCCCTTTCCTATATATAAATATGACCCATGTGTTTCCTCCCATCAGAATCAATGTCCAGAAGCCAGCAGCTCTTTTCTTTCCAAAATCACATACTGGTGGTTCTCTGGGTAAGAAAACACAGAAAAAAACGTGGTTTTGCTAGAATATCAGAAAAAAGCAGCAGCACAAGAGAGGCTGACAGCCTCTGTGGGAGTGACAGCCAGTGGGAAATTGCTCAGCCTCTGAGTTAGCGTATGCAGTGAGGATTTAAATTCTTTGTGATTCTAGATAATTCTTTTCCCCCTTCCAACTACCTTTCCAGTGCCCTCCCAATCTTGAAATAGACCTCAGCAATCTCAAAAGATCACCAACCACAGCCCTGTCTGCCTGCCAGACCTTCCTGTAGCAAATGCTAGGCAAGGGGATAATAGTGAATGAGGACATGGGCCCAGCCTGCTCCTTAGCATTCAGAGGTAAAATGATTACACACCTTGGGCCTAATGTCCACAATGATAAGGCCTCGTCTGTGTTTCACTGAGCCACAGAGTAAGTTAAATTGAACTTTGTCCCCCACTGCCCAAGACCCAACTCTCACTATGGACTAGAAATTAGGGCTTACTTGCAAATCCTCGTTATGTTGACAGAAAATAGCATAGGGATTTGAAGCAAAAACTGCTGTTCCTAAACATTCATATTTATTCTGGGAAAGGACAGTCCAGGTAGCGTTTTATGTAAGTCAGTCCCTGTGTGCTCACTGTGGTGCACTAACTTAAAGCCCATCTGTTTTAAAAATGTTATGTGCACCACAAATCCTTCTGTGCTTACCTTATGGCTGTCTGTGTGTTCTGCAGGCTTGTTTGGAAAGGCTGTCAGCAGTCCTTGGGGGCGGATGACTTGTGGACAGTGAGGAAAGAGGACTCCTCTGAAGAAATTGTTGCCTGGGCTGAAAGAGAGTGGAAGAAGTGTCATAGCAGAAGTCAGCAGTGAGTACTTGATCTAGAGCATGCATCATGGGCTCAGCTGGGCAGTTTCTCTCTTGCCTGTAGATGATGTAAGCAGATACGCTCACAGGTGCTGGTATGCCATCTCCGAAAAGGCTTTCATCCCCTCCGTTCTCCACATAGTGCTAGACAGACTGCTTCAGCACATATTCAGGGTCTGAATGTGAGCTCTCCTAGGTGCTTCCTATCTGGACAAGACAACAGCTGAAAGATTCAATCCCACTGAATTATTTGTCCATTAAACAAGAATAAAAGGATAGCATACATAAAATGGTCCAAGTAACAGTCTGCTATGAAAACTTGGGGGTCTTTACTCTTCAGTGAGTGAGCACTCAGTGAGTTCCTTTGTGCAAAATCTGACTTCAAGTGTTGAAATCTGCTGTAGAACATCCTGCCATTCCCGGAAGCACAGAACTGTAAGTTTTTTCTGAGAAGAATCATTTTTCGGTGAGCATTTATACTGGACATGACATGAGACCTAGTGTGAGATATTTAATGATTTTTTGAAAGTACAAGATCCCCAAGCTTTCTCCAATTGTGCTGGCTTTCTCATTGTTTCTTTCTTTAGAAAAATGAAGTCTGCTACATTTAAAAAGGGTCAGAGGAGTGACACTGGCCTAGCAGAAGCTGAAGAGACAGAGGTTCTACTGCAATCAGAGCACAGTCAGAGCAGGCCCTTACTGAAAGTGTTTTGGAGCATGTTTGGAACCTATTTCCTTCTCAGCACTGTCTGCTTAGTTATCTGTGATGTCTTCTTGTTCTCCATCCCAAAGTTACTGAGGTATGTGCATATTTATAATATATTTCTATCGTATGTACAAGATTGCTGTGTGCATGAGCTCACAGAGAGACGTGTAGCCAGCACCCACAGAGGTGGACACGTATTTACCTTTTGAAATCTCCTATTGCTGATGAAAAGAGATGGATTATAATTTGAGCTAAGCCCAAAGTCAATTCAAAGGGGAAAAAAAACAAAACCAAAACCAAAACCACTGTCTAAAGCTGTGCACACTTTCTCCATTGCTGTATTCCAACACTTGAAAGGACAGGCTGCACTAAGCCTTTTAACAAGTTTATGAGAACAGGAGGGAGTTATTTGATGGTCCTACGTATCACATCATTTGCACAGGCTGTCAGCCACTTGCTGTAGTCTTAAGGCTCCGTGTTCCCTAATTATAAAGAGCACAGCTGTGCATCCTACACGTCTTAAAGTCAGTTGACACAATGCTTTGTGGATTCTGCTGGTACAACACAAACCTGCATTACTGTATATTTTCAAGGGCAAAAATCACTTCTTAGTCATTAAGAGAAATTCTGGAAATATCAATGACTTCCATAGATTATGGCTCCCAATTCACGTATTTCTGACAAATTCATGAAATTCAGGAGCCATCCTTAACACGGAAAATGAAGTCTCCCCTGAGAAGATGCTGAGATCAGAAACTGCTTCAAAACCGAGTGGCTAAATGTCAAAAATCAGGATATTATAAGACATAGGATACTTAGCAGTTTTTCCAACTCTTCTGCTATTTTACTGATAAACATCAGCCAGAAAGAATACAGAAAAATCCCTGGTATTTCTGCATTTTTGTGTGTCTGGTATTTCATCAGTTCTACTGGATTCATCAACATTTTGCTCCTGTCTTGCAGCCTTTTCCTGGAGTTCATTGAAGATCAAGAAGCACCTAGCTGGCATGGTTATTTCTATGCCTTCACTATGTTCCTTTTGGCTTGTCTCCAGACTCTGTTTGAACAACGATATATGTACATGTGTCTTGTTCTGGGGTTGAGACTGAAAACTGCAGTAACGGGGCTTGTGTACAGGAAGGTGAGTCTGTAGCTTCCTTTTCAGCTTCATTTTTTTCTAGCCCTACATTAGTAGTTATGACATTGTTGGTACATTGTTCTTAACAGTATCAGGGGAGGTGTTATTTGAAACTACTTTTAGGATGTCACTCTGTGCTATATTCATCTCTGAACAGTATGTGGGAGGTATTTTACTATTTGTTTTCAGATCTTACCTCTGAAGGAAAAGCCAAGAAAAGGAAAGAGGAAAAAGCAACATTAACTTTCTCATGCTATAGATTATGGTTGGGGAAAGGAGTAAATTCTTCATCTTAAAGTGAAGTCACACATCTCAGGCAACAGCATGTTTTTGGTACCTAGGATCTGACATTTTTCTCCATCTCTTTTTTGTTCTTTCTTTATAAGGAAAAGAAAGTTGTTTGATTTTTGGACTAAAGCTGTTGTTTGATGCTGCCTTTCCTTTCCTCTCTACCCTGTCTAGATCCTAGTTATGTCAAATGCATCAAGGAAAGCAGCAACAGTAGGTGAAATTGTTAATCTGGTATCTGTTGATGTCCAAAAGCTAATGGATCTGATTATCTATTTTAATGGGACCTGGCTTGCTCCTATTCGGATTATCATCTGCTTTGTCATCTTGTGGCAGGTAAAATATGACAACAGTACTTATCAATCACTTTCTATTCTAGGTATCAAAGGAAAAAGGAGTTTTGAAAAATCTGCTTAGAGCTTTGCTGGTTTAAGTAACCTGAAATTGCCATATATTTTTTAGGTCTGTAGCGTAGTGGATTCATTTTTCTTTTTAGAAGATATTTTTATTGGTATAGAATCCTTACCTGATCCTTTGCTTCATCTTCTCACCTGTGCACTCAGCATTCAGTGTCTCTTAGGGAAAAGACTGTGAGTATGATTATTCTGAGCTGACTGATAAACTTCTGCCTCAGATTTTCTTCTGTGACCTCTCTTTTCAACCAAAATGTGGTGGCCCAGTGCAGGCTGAGAGTCCAGTTTCAGCTCCTTAGCATAGTTAAAGAACATGAAGGGGAATGGTCTGAAATAGCAACTTGATATACTTCATCCTGAAGCCTGATTACCACAAGATCAGTGAAACAGTTTGAAGCAAAGTTGTATGATATTCAAAAACAGTATTGGATACATTTAATTCCACAGGTATCAAGGAATTTAGCAAGGAGAGAGCAAAACCTGAGTTAGAAATAAAGGATGATGATCTAAAAGATCCTTCCCCCCCCCGCCCAATTCAATGTATGGTATTTTCTCAGCAGGATAAAGCCCTATTTCTTAGTCCCTGTTTTTGGCAGCCCACCAAATGGAAGTATGAGCGCTATAGAGACAGTTGATTCGCAGGAGCTTTCCAGAGGCCTTTGAGACCTTCCTGTGCTAACCAGGATGGACTGTGCCTTGTGCCTGGCAGGATACTATGACCTTGGAAAATCAGTAGCCATGGTATAGACTGTATATACCTTTGAAGTATGGGATGAAGGTATCATCCCTTTTCTAGCAGTGTTGACAAGCTGAATGTGGTTGCATGTAGTTGGAACATAATTAATACTTTGGTTGCTAGTGTTCATAGACCACTTGTGTAGAGAATACTTTTATCTCTCTGTGTATACCAGCATTCATCTGTCTAGCAAACATAAGCCATCTGTGGAGAGATGTAACTAAACCATGAGAAACAAGATCTCTGTTTTGATACACAAGTCATTATGAGCCCTGGTATCAAAGAGCTGTCCCAAGAGTACGTGGCATAGTCTAATGCTACCATGTCATCTCACTAGTTGATGTAAATTCACACAAGCTGGGTTATTTATGCTGCAAGAACAGTTTGTTGAGGGTTTGGGTTTGTTTTGGGTCACTTACTTATGCCAGCCACAAGATGTCCTCCTTAATACATCCAAGAACAGATGGCAGAAACAGAAATGACTCGAATTGCCAGCCTGCTTCTGGATAACTTTCAGCACTAATCCAGTTCCTAAAAGGGAAGCAAATAAATTCAGCAGAGCACGGTCACAGGAGTTACCCTGCCTGGAGAGTTAACAATCCACAGTGCTTAGGGAGCACAATTCCCAGGAAAGGCAAAAGCAAGATTAGAGTAAAGCCTTAGCCATGAGGAATGTTAGGCCTAAGTTCAAATAAGAGGGAACGTGAGTGAAGGGGAGTGGAGAACAGTGGTTTCTAGTAATCATCATCAGTTCTTCCTCTTTCTTTTTCTCTCCTGGCAGCTTCTTGGGCCATCTGCCTTGACTTCGATTGCTGTATTCCTTTTTCTTTTGCCTCTGAATTTCGTGATCACCAAGAAGAGGAGTCAGTTTCAGGTACATTTTGCTTCACAAAAATGAAGTGGTTTACTGACTTGAATTATGCTAGGATACCACTTTTAAATCTAATTAAAGGCTGCCATGCTCTTCTGGGAAATGATCACGTGGAACCTAAGGCTACTGACGATTACAGTAGGCACGTTGCAAAAAACAAAACCAACAAAAAAGTAGTCTTGTACTGAAGCATATCACTAACATTTGACATAAAGTGATGGCTTAATGTTTATTATTCATGCTGAGCATGACTGTCTGAAGGAACACAGGAGAATCTGAAGTCTGCAAAGTTTCTTGAAGTTTAGAGTAAGCTCTCGCATTTTCAGTCTTTTACCTTGTTTGCCCACCTTTTCTGTGTTTATGTATTGCCAGTAAAAATAAAGCTCTGAAGTTGAAAAGCAAAATATTTTCCAGCCTGGAAGATTCATAAGCAAAACAGTATACACAGCTTGACTGCAGGGAAATTTGTGCAGGATTCATAGACAAGAATGAGGTGTTTTTTCAGAATAATTGCACCATTAAACATACAACCTATTAAATTATAAAACTCAAACATTTATTACAGGAGACCCAGATGAAACATAAAGATGAGCGGGCCAAACTCACCAATGCCATTCTCAGTGACATTAAAGTAATCAAACTGTATGGCTGGGAGAAAACCTTCATGGAGAAAGTGCTTGGTATCCGGAAGGAAGAACTTCAGGCCCTAAAAAGATCTCAGATTCTCTTCTCAGCATCTCTAGCTTCTTTCCATTCATCAACTTTCCTGGTGAGTGGTTCACCTTCCTACATAAAACATGTGCTATTACTTCCATTTCTTTTTGTACTCCTGCCTGAACAGATTTTTCCTGTGGGACAGCCAAAGAGAGTATCTGCCCAGAGGAGTTGCTGGTCTCACAAGAGCTGTTGAGCCCCAGTGGAATCAGCCACACAGACATTTACACTTTCCTAATGGTTCCATGGACAGGTCATCTGGTCTGGTAATGTGCTCCAGGCAGACTGAGCCTGCTTTGCAAGAGCCACCTGGAGACCTCCAAGGTGGACAGAGTTCACAGCACAGTCAGTAGCTGCACAAGCCACTTTTGCACTTGCTGTTGCAGCTCAGCCATGTGTGTTTTCAATGGGAAATGGCTGTGCTTTCACCTTGCTGTGGTTGCAGCACCAAAACTTCCTTAAAACAGAACAAACATCAAATGATCAGACTGGGTTTTGTCACCAACATGCAAGACCTTTGCCTGTGATATTTGCAGGACATGTACCATCTATAGGGGTGATAGCCTGGATTTAATTAAACAGGTTCCAGAGTCTTTAGGAAGTGGCCTGCCACCCTGGAACTATTCTCTTCCCTGTCTGAAGCAAATGGTTTGCTTTTCCTTTGCTCCCTTTCAGATTGCATTTGTCATGTTTGCTGTCTACACCTTGGTGGATAACACACACATCCTGGATGCTCAGAAGGCCTTTGTATCTTTAACACTGATCAACATTCTCAACACGGCGCACTCCTTCCTGCCAGTCTCCATAAATGCTGCTGTCCAGGTTAATTGCAGGCTATGTTCCTTTTTCTTTGGCCATAAGTGGTTTTTTTACATATCACTGTTAACAGGTAAAGGTAGGAATTTCTTAGGGCTTTGAATGTCAGGGCCAGCTATTTAATTGCTATTGTGAAATAGTGAAGTGTAAGGACTTGCAGCTAAAGGTAGTTTGTAGTATTGTTTTTCAAAAAGGCTCAATATATTGACAAAGTAGTCACCAGGAACAACTCTTCAGTCTTCTGGGGCCAATCGCAACCACCATTAGATCTCAGAGGTACTTCCAGTTCTGTGTTTAATCACTGAAATCAGAACAGATGGAGCAAAATTTCCATGGGGAAATCAGTGGAAACCCTGTTAGCCCAGGCCAGAGAGCAAAGCAAGTCATTGTCCAGTAAGAAATTGGGAAATTCACCCTCTTGCACCCCAAGAAGACTGTCA
>NW_009619174.1:21681-40170 GCF_000690535.1 Cariama cristata | reverse complement strand
GCTCTTCATGTACAGAAGCAATCACTGCAAATATTGCAGGATGAATTGGAGAAAAAAAGCACCAATTTCACACAGGGAAGAATATTGGGTTTTGCTAAGCTAAGTGAAAATAAAGGTAGTTAACATAAGGAAGAGCTGCATTTGTCCATCAAGGCCTACAACATCTACAACATAGCACCTAGTCAACATTCTAAGTGGGTCTTCAAGCTGAGTCTTCACTTTGGGTTTTAGCTCTCTTCTGTTCTACATCTTATTATTTTATGTGCTTCTTCATTTCAGGCCAAAGTTTCTTTAAACCGCTTAGCAGCTTTTCTGAATCTGGAAGAACTGAATCCTGAGAGCTCAAGCAGAAACACTCCTGACTCTGGTGAGCTTTTGTGTTAGCATTGTTGTCTTAAAAGAGGAGTAGCTTCCATTTTTCAGCTTCCGCTCTTAGGGTGCCTACCATAGTCAAGAGAGAAAAATGTTTGCCCCTTACTGTCACTTTATCTCTGTGGCCTATTTATTTCTAATGATGAAATCTAATCTGGTAATTAACCCCTTCTTTTCATACTTGAGGTTCATTTTATGTAATATAAACACACATTGAAACATAAAGTCACATAAATAGGGATGTTTCTGTACCTACCTTTGAATTTACAAGTGTTCTATTTCTCCTCATATTTTAGTACAGGCAAGTATCACCATAAGAAATGGCACTTTTTGCTGGAGCAAAGAAACTTCTCCTTGTCTTAGAAGGTACAGACTTACCCTTAGTTATCTCAATTCTGTAAGTCAGGGTGGATGCTGAATGAACTAAATCCTCAGGGTCTAAGTGAAACCAGTCTGGAATATCTAGAGGCTTCTGAGTTTGCTTCATACTTAACGCTGAATTCTGAAAATTATAAAGTCAGACAACATGTAATCTTGCTTTTATGCTTGGCACATAAATGGGAAGGTGCCTCTATCTGGATGTTGCCTTAATATACGGAGACTGTTTTCTTCACACAATTTTCTTCTCCAAGTATGAAATTACAGTAATTTAAGTCAAAAAAAGTAGAATTGATGGTATGCAGATGTTATATATGACATCACTACATGCTTATTTCAAAAGGCATTGCAGTTTTAGAGAAGAAATGGTGTTGAAAAGTTCCAATGGTCAGGAATGTTTTATATCCAGTGCTTTGGGCCTACCTCCAGAGTGGGGATCCGAGTCTTGGATTTGAGTTTGAAACTCCGATGGGGATGTGGACAAAGACTTTCTGATTGGAGGTGTCCTTGAAGGGGTAACGCCTGTTCTGCTGCAAAAAGTCAGCATGACAGGAAGAGTAACCCTGTGCAACTGAGGCCTCAAGTATGAGATTAGGGGCGTTAGTTGGTACATTTTTATTGCTACAAGACGATAGCAAGAATTTTGGTCATTTTCTTTTCAGAAAGTGTGTCTGAAAGGTGATAAGAGACTAACCTTTTCTCTATAGGATAGATCTTACTGTGCCCCAAGGCTCCTTGCTTGCTGTAGTTGGCCAGGTGGGTGCTGGAAAGTCCTCCTTGCTGTCAGCATTACTTGGTGAGCTGGAGAAGACGGATGGCTGTGTGACCATGAAGGTAAATTTTCCTGTGAGCATTTGCTTCTAATTAGGCTGTCTTCAGGAACAATAAGGTATTAACCAAGGCATCAGGTACTTGATGAAAACCCATTTACTGCTGAATTTTAACAAAGGCTGTATGTAGCAACCCACATTTAATTATCTGAAGGTCCTTAAGACCTCTTGGATGAGCCTGGCCTTTGGGAATGGGAACTGGAATAGGACTTCAAAGGTGCAGTTCCATTTCCCACTGTGACAGTAAGCTGAAGTGGCGTCCTGGTAAAACACGTAATGTACTTGCACCTCTATTTCTCCCTCTGTAAGACAATGAGAGTGCAGACCCATATTTTGCAAAGCCCCCTGAGACCTGTCAATGGTGATGATCATTCCAGATTTCTATAAATCTAACTCGGAGAGTTTTTCTTCAAAGACAGGTTCCCACAGTGTCAAGTTGAGTTTATGGAAAAGATTGTTAACATTCTTCCACTTCCATTTTTATAGGACACTGCAGCTTATGTCCCCCAGCAAGCTTGGATACAAAATGCTTCAGTGGAAGATAATATTCTTTTTGGGAAGAAGATGGATGAAACGTGGTTCAATAGAGTGATAGATGCTTGTGCACTGCAACTTGATTTGGAGAGCTTCCCTGCAGGGCGGAAGAGTGAAATAGGAGAGAAGGTACTGGCTTAGGTTTATATTTTGGCCAACTTTTCCAAGAGTAGCTACAACTTTGAGTGTCCTGCTTAAAACACTTACAAAAGGACTAAACTTGCAGGAGGCAGGTGCTCAGTAATTCCTGAGAAGTTGGGCCATGATTTAACAGGGTCTGAAGCCCACCTCCTGACAATTAACCTAACCAGAGATACAAGAGATGCTTAAGACAAAAATCAACAAGTCCAGGTCATTCTTGGGTCCTCTTGGTTGCTCAAAAGAATCTGCCTCTGCTTCTCAAGAGCCCTATTTGGAGGGAGTGAGGAAGGGATGGAGATGCACTGATTTAAAAATAAGGAAATCATAAAACCTTAGTGTAAAATGGAGCCAACAGTTGGCAAATGTGCTGTAGCTTTGGAATAAACAGTGTCAATACATCTTTACAGGGAATAAATATATCAGGAGGGCAGAAGCAAAGAATGAACCTTGCTCGTGCCGTGTACCAGAAGGCTTCGATTTACCTACTCGATGACCCCCTCTCAGCTGTTGATGCCCATGTTGGACAGCACATTTTTGAACATGTTCTTGGACCCAATGGCTTACTGAAGGACAAGGTGTGTTATAAATCCTGAACTGTAAAAGACTGCAAAATGTATCTAATTATCAGGGCCCCTGAAATGTTTCCAGTAAGGTTAGTTACTGACTTTATCAAAGGCTCCTAAATTCTTTCTTGTTAGTGGCAGCAGGTACTACTGTTAGCAACAGTGGTAGCGGCATGGATAACCTCTACAGTCCACACAGCACATGGAAGTCTTAGTGAATCTCACTTAGGAGGAGGAAGACTGAAAAGTTAAGTTCTCCTGAAAGACTGTCTTTATCCTCATGCAAACTACATGCCTAGTTCCAGCCTTACTTCTACAGCAAGTTTATAGTTCTTGGGTCTTCTGTTGACATTATCCTTCTCCCTTTTTGAGACTTACTTCTATCATAGTTAGGAAGAGCTGTCTGATCTCTTCCACCTCATCGTATCTTATCATAATGTCTAATCCGATCACTTTTGAATAGTTCAGTGGTACCTTTACAGTTCTCAGTACCCAAATGTTCATCACTTAAACTTCATTCTGAAAATCCATCTTAAAACACTTCTCTTCCATTCTTTTTTGCATTGATTATGTTTTTTTATTCCTTGGTATTTCTCTGCTGTCAAGCAATCTGGATAATAAATGTGGTTTGGGATGCGAGGGCATCTCTATTTGTTTCATGGTATAAGTTGCCTACAAATACTTGATTCAGTTTCACATTGTAGAAGGAAAACAGGTAATTTCTTTAATTAGAAAGTCCTATTAAAACAGACATGACTGATTACAAATACTGCTCCCTTCATGTGGATTGGTTGCAAGTATCAGAATGTAATTATTTTATTGAAACAGAAAGACTGGCAAAGAAAGAACGCATCAGTCTTACGCAGTACTCAAAGGACTTGATTGTATATTAGAAATATACAACATGCCAATTTCTTATCTAGGGAAAAATTACTTTTCTTATGTCCTTTCCTACATGTAACTATCGGTGCAAATATGCTCAGAAATTTAAATGAAAAGGAGCTGCACTCTAACTCTGTTCAGGTTGATGAAGTTCTCAGGCACAAATTTGATTCTGAAATATTTATATCAGTGACAATAAATGTGACATACTCTCCAATTAACATCATTCTACCTACGAGCTTTAGCCTGAGGGGAATAAACAACATGGAACTGGTCAGTGAGCCAAGCAAAAAGACCTCCTACACACAGCGTGCTAGCCTGGGATGTCACTTCCCATCCTCACTCTTGTCTGCTGTGCGTGACACAAAGCAAGTTGATTCACCCCTCCACTCCCGAGTTCTGCACTTTGAAAATGGGCACAAAGCTCTGCTGCAAAGATAAACTTCATCAAATAGACAGTCAGAAGCAATAGAAATAAGTAACAAAAATATCTCCAAGTCAGTAAAAATCATAGCTTACACTGAGTACATGTCTGTCTTCAGAAGACAGCTGACTGCAACAGCTCAAGTGAGCAGGGAAACACCAGAAGAATTCTAACTGGTCCTTCTTTATTCAAGCAGACTCGAGTGCTGGTGACTCACACAATCAACATTTTGCCTCAAGTGGACAACATTGTTTTTCTGGTGGATGGAACGATCTCAGAAATTGGTTCCTACCAAGAACTTCTGCAGAGAAATGGGGGCTTTGCAGAATTTCTTCATTCACGCATTACTGCAGAAGAGAAGGCAGGCACCAGTTTTCCAGGTAACCCAAATGAGTTGGAATCATTCTTCCTAGGTCTTATCAGTCAATTGTTTCCTTAATGTTATACTTAACGTTAAAGAACTGGGTGGGGAAGGGAGTCTGCTGCTGTTCATAGTTGGGAAGAGGGAAAAGAGAATAAAACTGAAAAAGGCAGTCTTACATTTGTTTTATTATGGATATTTAAAGCAGAGATTCAGTCACAGTAAGCTGTTGCTTTGCATGGGGAAAAATATGCCTGTCAAATTAGCTGACTTACCACCTCAAAATTGGTTCTTGAATAAACAGTTCCATCTTAGTAGACAACAATCATGCAGTAAACAAAATTACCCACTATATGTGCTGTTCTTCAAGCCTCACTTTGATATTTCTACCTTTAGAAACAATTCTTTGTAATGAATCTTTCCTCCATATTACCAGTCTCTCAAGGCTGTACAGGACAAAGCAGGATTCTAGAGCATTTAGAAAAAAAAAAAAATGTGTTTATGTCACAGCTATAGGAGACACCAAAGGCACCATCACCTCTAGAAATGGTCCACCACAGGAGAAGCTCTTTAGGTAAGCTTAAAGCGGTCTCAGACACTGAAGAACTTGCTCCAAAAGTCCATACAAGCCTACATGGAGGCTCTTACTGAGTACAATACAGGTTTCGGATTGATCTGTAAATTAATAATAAGAGCAAACAAGCAAAACTCAAGAATAGGTAAGAAACTGCTCTTGAATGTGGAGGTTGACTAACATTTTCTCTGCATTTCACCAGGAGCCAGAACTTGTTCCAGAGCTCACGTACAAGGCATGTTGATACATTTACTAGCTGTTCACTTCCCAGTGGGGCTGTCAGGTCTAACTCATTCAAACCAGGCACAGCCAGTTAATGCTTAAAGCCTCTGTTTGTTAATAGCTTGACACAGCCCAGTCCCTGTGACAAATATGGACAATGGTTGAGGTCACTCTGGAGGACCCTGAGAACTGCAGCCCTCAAAATACGCATGAATAGAGGGGTGGATGGGTAAGGAGATCCAGCTTTAAAATACTCATTGCCTTGGCTAAAAATTGAAAGGATTTTTGTTTTCTTTATGAAGTGACAATTCAGTCAAATCTGCTATGGGAGGGGAGACCAGTCCTGTAAGTCAAGACTGTATCACTGCTGCAGCCACCAAAGGAAGATTAACCAAGGGAGAGAAAACTCAGCATGGCAGGGTAAGCACAGCACCTTTCTGTAAAGGCAAAGACACGCACCATGGGTTTATGACTGACCCACTCACCGCAGGCAGGTCAGCTCACCACCTAAGTTAAACCAGCGTAACTCCAGGGAAGTCAGCTGAGCTGTACAAATTTGCCCTATAATTGAGACAGAGTTGTTTCAGCATTATTTTACATAGCACGTTTTATTCAAACTGTATCTGCCTGGATGCCCCAATCCAAACACTGGTTCCAAAACAGGAATAATGCACATACATTGCAGAGAGCACATTGGGGCAAGGGGGGGCAGAAATTATTTATGAGCACTTGAGGAGAGAGATCCTCATTCAAGAATTGACCTGAAGGGGCAGCGGGCACTGAGGCAATCAGGGTGAGGTGGAGGTAAGGGACAGAAGAGGACAGATTACAAGGGACTTGTAATCTTGTCTGTCCACAAACTCCTGAGGCTGGTGGCAAGGAGCAAAGAGGTACTTTATTGTCCTCAACCTTCCCTAAGGGAAACACCTCAAAAGGCTGAGGCAAGGAGGGTACTGTGAAAGGAAAAAAGCGGACATGGGATTCCAGCTAGGAGGAGTCGGGCATGGATGAGGTGTGTATTCAGGGCAGATTGTAGCAGCACTAAAAGGTGGGGAGGAAATGAATAGCTGAGGCTACACACTGGTAACTGAGAAGAGATGAGAATAAGAAGTCTGACATCCCAAAGCAGGCAGCTTTTTTCACAGCGTTAACCAGACAGATCTCTTCACCACTGCCCATCAGCAGTTACTCACACAAGCAGTCAGTGGGATACATGATAGGTCTCACTCACACCAAGGACAAATGAAAACCACTGCCTGGCATGAGGAAAGCCTTACGTGCATTCCAGCAGTAACACGAGCCTATTGCAATAACATTCATCAGTTGATAATAATCGCTGTTTAACGCCATGGATTTAAGTATGGCTTCATTATTCATCCATGAGGAAAACAAAAAAAAGAAAAGAATTAACTTGGTTGCTATGGCCCGTGACATATAACTGAGTAGGTATGCCATAATAAATCATTCCTTGTTCCGGAGCTGCTTTTCCTTGCTAACAAGCTTGATCGTCCCAACCTCTCCTCCTCTTTTTCCCCCCAATTGTTTCACTCTAGGTTAATACTTCGATTTATGCAGCCTACCTGAAGGCGACAGGCTTACCACTCTGTGTGTACATCATTCTGTTATTCACATGTCAGCAAGCTGTGTCATTTTCTCGTGGTTACTGGCTCAGCATATGGACAGATGACCCTGTTCACAACGGGACGCAACAGCACACAGAGCTGAGAGTTGGAGTCTTTGGTGCACTAGGAGTCGTTCAAGGTTCATTTAACTTGTTCACCTAATTCTTTTCTGTATTTCCATCTCCCTCTCCCATATCCAGGATGTTTTCTCAAAATATAAACAAGTGCACACCCATGGGCTTTTAGCCTCCTGGGCTTTTGGCACGAGCCCTAAAGGTTTGGCATGGGACCTAAAACTACACGCTCTGACGCACACAAAGGATTTCTAAAGGATCTGAACAATATTTCCAGTGTTGCTGCCTGAAATTCTACTTCATGGTATGCTAGAAGTGTTCTCCTGTGCCTTCCAGCAGCAGACCATGATGAATAGTGTCTTCCTCTATATTTCCTGCTGTAACTAAGTGACCTGAGCCCCTAAAAAACATTCAGCAATGGAAGAACTACAACATCCTTATTTTTCTATCCTGCCCCCTTGTATCCAACATCTTCTGCATATCTTTATTCCTCTTATCCCTTTCCATTCCTGCAATATAAATTAATCATATCAAAGTGCAAGCAGTGGCTCTTCTCCATGCTGAATTAAATCTTGGTTTAGGTCTTTTGAGTGTAAAGAGATAGAAAAAGAGGAACTTGTGGAATTCTACATTTCTTTAAATCTTTCTCTTTAAAAATTGCCACATTAATTTTGGTCACCAAAAAAAACCCAACAAAACAAAAAACCCCCAAACAAACAAACAAAACCTCACCACTTGTTTGAGGACAAAAAATGAAATCTGGAAAAAAATCTCAACCCAAGTGACAAAAGATTGAGAGAGCTTTGAACAAGCTGAAAAACGTGGGAAGGGTTGGGTACCCTTCTGTGCTAGCAGTGAATCTGTAGGCAGGAAACCTAAGACTTTGAGTAATTCAGAGTAATTCCAGTCAAGCTCATTTTGTGAAGAATAAAGAATTTGTCCTGCATGTTTAAGTTGCTGAACCCATGGCCCCCATCAAGCTGCTTAGAAGGTCTTCCGCCTCTCTGTAAGTACCCTACAAAAGGTAGTTTACCCTGCAGCTCTGAGGCTTGGCTTAATTGTTATCAAAGAGAAAGTCAGCTTCTTTCACTAGTATAGTGTTCACAGTATTAAGTGAAAATCATGATCTCGCAAAGGAGAACTCCAAGGTGAGTTTGTTCAGACCTAGTAATAATTACTGTTTTTCATATTACAGCCCTTGGCAGATTTGCCTCCATAGCAGCAGTCCTTCTAGGTGGTGTGTTAGCATCGCACAAGCTGTTTCTGCAGTTGCTGAGGAACGTTGCTAGATCCCCAATGGTCTTCTTTGAGCAAACACCCATTGGAAATTTTTTGAACCGCTTCTCCAGAGAAATGGATGCTATTGATTCTGTCATCCCTGACAAGCTGAAGTCCTTGCTGGGATTCTTGTTCAACTTGCTGGAGATCTACCTTGTGATTATAGTGGCTACACCAAAGGCAGCAATGGCCATAGTGCCCTTGACTGTTCTTTATGCTGCATTCCAGGTAGGAGCTCATAGAGATACACAGACAGGAGAGGCTGAAGTAGCATGGCCGTGTCCCTGCAGAAAGCTTCCTTCCATTTCTTAGGAGCAGAGACATGCAGAAACTAGTTTCATCATCTTGAATTGCATCTGAACAAGAGCAATGTCAGTGTCTTCCCGCATCACCTCAGCCTTCCAAAGCATCCCAGAGATCTCACAAAGAGGCTTGTGCTTTTCTGAGGCCTACCTAGAGCTATATTCCTTGTCTCCATTAGCATAAATGCAATCATATTAAGACCAAAAGCACTTTTCCTTTCCTCCAGAATTCCTACGCTGCTTTTTAATATATCCATGCATGCCACGCAGCTCTCCCATTCGTCTCTGAAACCTCAAATGCTTTGCCAGCTAAGACTGAACATGAGGGGAAGGGCAAGTAAGGATGCAAGTACGCCTCTGTTTTCCATCAAGCAAAGGGCTGGTCTAAGGAGAAAGTAAGTATGAGTTTAGAGGCTTTGTGAGTTCAGAGTACCCTGGCTTCTTTGCATTAACTAACCACGGAGTTATTCTTAATGAACATAGGACATAACACAGGCAGAAAACGCTACCTCACCTTTTAAGGGCATCTCCTACCTGCACATTAGGTTTTATAACACTAGGATAGTACATACTACTGCACTTGTTGAGGTCTTCCCAAATTTTCTGTAGAGCACCTCCATGGAGGCATAAATCTTCTAATCACTTCCCCTTCCATTTCCCTTTGTACCAGCACTTCTATGTCATCACCTCCTGCCAGCTGAGACGCATAGAGGCTGCCAGCAGGTCACCCATCTACTCCCACATTTCGGAAACTTTCCAAGGGAGCAGTGTGATCCGTGCTTACAAGGACCAGAAGAGGTTTATTTTGAAGAGCAATTTTCTAGTGGATGAGAATCAGCGAATATGCTTCCCTGGAGCAGTTGCTGACAGGTACAAAACAAAAAAAGATGGTTTACTCTCACAGCCTTGGTGAGTAGAGGTAGCTGCTCTTGGGATTTGGGTGGAGGTACACAGAAGATGAGGCAGTGGTGCACAGTGTTTTGGGGGTAGGGTAGCCTCTTTCCTTATCACTGGCACTGCGCCCCTCTCTGGCAACGTGCCCCTCACACAACCAGAATGTTTCCATCTGTTGCATGGCCAGGCACAGACGCGTGCTGACAGACCGCTAGAGGTATCACTTGGTGTCCAAAACGCAGGAAGCTGTAGTACATGCCTGGTGAGGCCCGTCATCACATGACAGAGTGCATGAGGCCTGTGGTATATGCAGCACCTATCAGACAATAGAGCCATCAGCTACCAGTCATGAAATGAGTGAGGAGTACCAGAAGGAGAGAGAGATGTTAGAGTAACTCATTGAAGAAACTGGCTGCTCTCATCCAACAGGCCTTGGAAAAAATCCTAACAGAGACCATAAGCCAACCAGTTTGGACAGACTGGAGCCATTCATGAGCTCCAAGGTGGCTGCGTAAGAGCAACCACGGCGTGGCAAGAGCTTTGTTGAGCATCCTGTACCCCAGAAGCTTCAGAACTCTTTTCCAAAGTAATCACAGCTTCTGTTGAGAGAAAGGAAGACAGCACCCAGCAACAGCCCTGTACTCTCCTCTTCTTGCAGGTGGCTTGCTACAAACCTGGAGTTTCTAGGCAATGGCATCGTGTTGTTTGCAGCACTATTTGCAGCAATAGGCAGAACAAATCTTAGTCCAGGAACTGCTGGCTTCTCCATTTCATATGCTCTTCAGGTAACTCAGTGTTGAAGTAATACCATGCTTGCCTTTCATCAAAGCAACTTGCATTTTAATTTCTGACACAATTTTAATTTCTAAGAAATCATGAACTATTTCTGTGGCTTTCTAGCTGCCTTCTCCTGCCAAACCCTGCTGTTATTGCTGAAACTCAGTATCTGGAGCACATGGCCCCTTAGAGAATGAACCTTATAAACACATGCACCAGCCATCTTTTTCCTCCTGCATCTGAATTCATCCTGAAGTCACAGCATGCTCTGAGCAATGAAGCAAGGTCTTCAGCATCTGTCTTACCTGCTTGTAGACGAGTTACACAACAGCCTAAGAAATAGCTACACTATATTTTAGCATCCAAGTCACTAGCATTTCATTCTCTATAAACTTGCTGAGAAGCAGCTATGGGGGGAGCTGGCTAGGCTCTTTAAACACAGCTATACAAAATTTCCCAGGAATCCATGGCTATTTTTCAGACTTTTAAGAGATGATTTCTGAAGTAATAAGCTGATGAGGAGGTCCTTATAAATAAACACTAAGACAAAGTACCAGGTACGTCACAAGCACAGGTCAAGACTTATTCTTTCTGCCCTAATGCTTCTGTTTCTTTCTGCTAGATAACTGGTATTCTGAACTGGATGGTGCGCTCCTGGACAGAAATAGAGAATAACATTGTTTCTGTGGAGAGAGTGAGAGAATACTTGAAGACTCCTAAGGAGGTAGCTAACCAACTATTGACCTTACTAGCAGAGGTGAACGTCTCTGCAAACTAAATGAGTAACTTTTCTGTTCCACCTGGACAAACCTCCTCATTTTCCCCTTCTAAAAGGCCAGTTATATTTCCTTTAAAGAACTGCAGCATTTGATTTTTATCCAACTGACTAGACTTGTTTTATAACCTCTGATCATCATTATTTCCTTAAGACAGTTAAGCATTAGATTGCCATTAAAATAGCTTCACTTGGTAACACTCATGGAATGAGCCGTATTTTCTGCCCATATTTGGAGTATGTATTTATTGTGTGAGTTCAGATGCAACTCTCTGATAACTGATGGCTGCTAGATAGCCTTTTAGCCACTAAAAGTCTCCAGTGCGATCATTTTTATTCTGTAATCATTAAATTGTTTCTCCATATGCTGCCCTGAGATCCTGCTAAAGGAGACTTTCACAGTCCTGTTTACAGGGGCATATAAATCTTTTTTTTTTTTATTGAATCACTCATAATGTCAGAATTCTGACATGCAAACAAATGTTTATCCCCATTTTCAGTTAAGACGATTGGCATCTTTGCATAAAGTAAAAAGTCTGCATTTGCAATTATGAAAGGTAGAGGCCTTTTTCTCTTCTGCAAACAGTAAACAGATCAGCACAGATGTCTCCATAACCTTCCCATTTCAGTATGGCCACTTGATTTGGTAATTTAAATCAGCTTTATACACTGCTGTTTGTTTTCATCTATTCAGGCACCCTGGGCTCTGAGTGGCAAACTTCAAGGTCAAGCTTGGCTCACTGAAGGAAGAATTGAATTTAGAAACTATAGCTTGCGATACAGGCCAAATTTGGAGTTAGCACTGAAGCATGTCAATCTAACCATCCATGGGCAAGAGAAGGTAAGCAAAGCCACTTGCTTCAGAAGAGCTACAACGTGTGAACAGTGCTTTGCAGTGATCAGATCTGAGCAGACACAGTCCCTGCCCTACACCAAGGTACAGTAACTTGTAAGTGTGAAAGCTGCAGTAAAGCATAAGCCCATCTATCACACTGCACACCTCTTCTAGTACAAAGGAGTGTTTCCAGGGTTGCTGCATACACTAGACAGTCTTCTGAGTGAAATTTCATTTCACAGAAGGTTAGCAGTGTTACAGCAAAGGAATTTCACTTTTTAAATCTAGTGCCACATCAAGGCCCTGTTCTAGCTGCCAAGTCTTGTAGTTATTCTTCCCATCAAAGGCTTTCAAGATTCCTTTTCATACAAAACAATTACAAATTATAAATGATTCCCTTTAAGAATGTATTGCCAGACTATGTGAAGCCCTGAAGATCTGATCTATGCAAAGCTGTCTCTCTTCAAAAGACCAAGAGGAACTACACAACAGGTCTGTCCAACTGTGGAAAATTATCGACATCAAAACCAAAAGCTTTCCATTGCACTTTACAGATCGGCATAACGGGAAGAACAGGAGCTGGGAAATCTACTCTTGCTGTGGGATTGCTGCGATTAGTGGAAGCTGCAGAAGGAGCCATCCTAATTGATGGACTAGATATTGCTCAACTAGGTCTCCATGACCTTAGAACCAAGATAACTGTCATTCCTCAGGTATGAAATTAATTTCCAAAATGCTTCAGCAGTGTTGTAAGTATTAACACCTAGGAAAGGTTTATAAAGATTCTGTGAGAGGAGGGACATTCAGAAATTTCAAAGTTGGAAATAACCTCTATGCCATGCTAGTATCCCATTCAATGTAGCATTAGCCACAGATTTGCACCCAGCAGGGAAAACCAGAGAGCTCATTTTTATAATTCATTTCAGGAGTTGTTTGTACTGTCTCTGTGCTCAGGATCCAGTTTTGTTTTCTGGCTCTCTAAGAATGAATCTCGACCCATTAAACCAATACACTGATGCAGACATCTGGACTGCTTTGGAACTGACTCAGCTCAAGAACTTTGTTGCAGATTTGCCAGATCAGTTGGAATATAAGTGCACTGACCAAGGGGAAAACCTAAGGTACCTTATCTGCAGAAAGACTGTGGCAGGGCAGTGCCAGCCCATGGGCTAGGAGAACATAGGCTAGGGACAAGGAGTCTAATTCAGTTTAAAAAACAAAAGAAACAAACAAAAAATGGTGCCCAGAGAGCAAATTGCTGTATTATTGTCCTGTTTAGCAGCATGAAATCAAATCATAAGGCACCAAGTGGAAGACCTTTGAGACTTAATCATTGTGGTGGCTTGCGTTTGTGCAGTACTTAAAACACTGGAATCCCGCTCCAAGTGCAGATCTCCTGGGTGCTATAGTAATTCACTCCCTTCATTTCCTTAGGTTGTTTCATGCTGTTACCTACAGTGCCACCAGCCTCAATCACCAGTTCAGGGAAAGGGAACAATCACCTTTTAATTACTATTTTCAAATTAATCACATATTCTGACCCCAGGGAAAAGCAACCACTGCTCTTCGTTTACCATCCCTCTTCTTACTTGCAGCACTGGTCAGAAACAGCTAGTTTGTCTGGCCAGAGCACTTCTTCAGAAAGCCAAAATCCTCATTCTAGATGAAGCCACAGCAGCAGTAGATTTAGAAACTGATCTTCAGATTCAGTCTACCTTGAGGACTCAGTTCAAAGACAGCACAGTGTTAACAATAGCTCACCGGATAAACACCATCATGGACTGTGACAGGTAATTATATTCAGCCACTTTCCTAAGGAGGAAGGAAGACACAGGCAACCTGTGTGAACTAGACAAACAACACAGAGATAGTGAACAGCAATTTCATTTCTTTCCGTTTCTTGTTTTACCCTCAAAGCTTTGCTTTAGAGACTGTAGGAACGATCTTAAATCAGCTAGGCACCAATAGGTTAATCGAAGATCATTTATTCCCACATGATGCATTTCATGCTGTGTCATACCCCTTTTTCCCCTGTACTGACAGTGAAACCACGGCTACAGCTCTTTGCATCACCTTAAAATCGTGAAGCTAAAATACACTTTCACAAGTCTTACTCCAGTCTCAGTTGCCAAAAAACTCTCCTCCCACAAACACAGTACTTGAACAGTCACTTATCAGAAACCTATTTCTATTGCACAGCTGTTTCCCAGCTGAAAAGCTTGGTTGAATAACAAGCAAGTACTGAAATTTATTTTAGAAATAAGTAGCAATAACTAAGTTTATTTCAGCTGCTGGTATATCCCCAAGCTTACACTTCTGTTTTAATATTCACAGGATTTTAGTCTTGGAAAATGGTCGGATAGCTGAATTTGATACTCTGGAACACTTAATAGCTCAGAAGGGACTGTTCTACAGACTGATGGAAGAATCAGGCCTTGCGTGACTCACTCATGGAGTATACCACAATGCCACCACTATCAGGAATAATTGATCTCGTAATTGAGTTGTTATCTTGGTTTCACTCTAAAATGCCTGACACCCAACCAAATCTTGTTTGAACTATAACCACAGTGAGTAGATGAAAAGGGATGACTTGAGATACACGTTATTTCCATAGGAAGCTTAGCAAGTCCATTTTCATTATGTTTCCAGATACCAAAACCTCACTCTACTGTTGAAAATGAGCCAGTCAGAACTTAAACACCTTGTTGCTTTCATGGTATAAAAGCAAACAAGCCAAAAGAAAAACACCACAGCATTTCTGATGTATACCATAAATGGAGCCCAAATATACTGCCATACTGTCACCATTTTAGCCAAACCAGGACACACTTAGAGATTACAGAGATTATTCTTAAAAAGGCAACAACATTTTATGGACAGCAAGCAAGAATTTAACTGGTATCATGCAAACAACTGCTTACAGCTTGTCCTAAGTTCCCAGCGGAAGAAATTTAGTCTTTTGCCAATGTCTTAAGGACTGCTCACCTGAGCGCTGTTCTTACACAGATGTGGACTCCAAAGCAGCAGCTGGATCTAGTCACTCAATGCGCACAAACACTGGGGAAGTAAGATGCCACTAAGCATGACAGCATACGGCTGGCTGTGGTCACAGCTGGGGATCAGATCCACTCCGTCCCTTTCTTTGTCAGCTTTGGAGGGGCCCCAAGTGAACCGTGCTGTGCAGAGGGCTGGCAGACTGCCTGGAGGAAGAGAACCAGCTTAGACACGGGCTCACTGATGCAGGAGAGAGTAACTTGGCTGAGAGTGGGCAGCAGAGCATCATTCCTTCTGCTTGAAGGCTTGGAGCAGCCCTGCTGCCAAACGTCAGTTGGTCAGAGCAGAGCATGTCCAAACGCTGACAGCAACATTTCCGAATTTACCACAAGAAATTTGCATGTTGGAAAGTGTCCTCCTCTGATCACTGCAGCATGGCAGTCTGGCAGATGGGGAAAGAAGCAGGGACTCACCTGTCGACCTGGTAGTTCATTCCTGGTTTTCTTCTTGAGTGCAAGTTTACCTTCTGCATGTGCCACCTGGCGCCGCAGAGCCAGGTCATGGTCATCTTTCAGATGTCATTAACAAACCAGAACGGCAGCTGAAAGCAAAGCCTTCCTGGGCTTCCTGCAGCGCTGAGGAGCTGCGGTCAGAGCTGTCCCCAAGTCTCTCCTCAAGAATTGCAACAAGACAACATGACAAAGAAATCACACTGTGACACACTGCTGTTTACTGTGACTTTTGTTAAAGCACTTCATTTTCTAGAAAGCTGAAATAAAAATGGAATCAAGTATTCAAATGGGTCTCTTCAGTAAGCTAAACTAAATATACTATAAAAAGGAGTCATGAGGGAAGAGATGGGAGAGTTCATACTGGCAAGAGTCAACCCAGACCAGCAAAACCCAGCAGTTTCTTCTCCGACAGCTGTTCAGGAGCCTTTTCACCTACATTAAGAGCAGCTAACAGTTTCTGCTGGACAAGTCCAATGCCTTTCGCCATACTGGTGCTCAAATACCAGGAAATAGGCATTTTTTTTCCCCCACTACTTTCTCCAAACATTACTCAAGGGTAGAGACAAAAAAACAAAACAAAACAAAAAAAAAACAAACAGACAGAAGTTACGAGCACTCTAAAGGCTTAGCAATGAATCTCAAAACCAGGAGCATTTAGAACTAGTGAGATATAAGTTAGGTATTTTTTCTTTTTAATTGAGGTCAAAGAGAAACAGAAGTGCCCATGTTGCTGGGTAATTCTGAAACAGACAACTTTTAGCATACCATAATCTCAGATATAAACATCTTTTAAATACTTGCTTTCCGGTCCTAAGTTGGTAATGAAGAGAGAAGGCAACAGAAGAAGAAAATAATCAAAACATACTTCCACACTGGTAATCTCTGAAAGGGCGCGGTTCTGCTGTTGGCTTGCACAAAGTAAGAGCAAGCAAAAATACCATCAGCTTTCACACTTCAAGCTGTGCTGAAAGGGCAAAAGAAAAGGGATTGCCAAAATTATATGTGGCAAAAAAACCCCCGTCTTTTAGATGAGCCAGAGTCCCCAGCTGCACAGTCCAAGTGGCACTGAGAGTTACAAATCAGGAGCTTAAGGTTCACAAAAAAGGTAAAAGTCATCACAAGGAAGTTATCTGGAAGTTGGTTAAAGCAAAATATATACAGGAGTTAATGCTCGGAGATACCGTCCTCTCTTGAAAATCTGGTTTAAGGAACAAAAAATGGTGTTTAAAAGGACAGGTCTGCTGGGTCTTTGCAAAGGGACTTCTTCCTAGATTAGACTATTTGATTGAGTTCTGCAATTAGAACAGGAGGTAACTACAGCAGGCTCAAAACTATGCTAACAGCCTATTACATAAGTTGCTCTGAAGAAATTTTAATCTTAAAAAATAAAAGTCTGTCCAACACCTCCCGTAAGCTGGATGTCTAGAGCCAATCAAGAGAAGCACCTGGACTTGCCCTGTCTACACTTCTGCAGCATTAATTTTTAACAGCTATTGCACAGCGCAAGTGCAACACACACAGAGCAGCTATGTTTAGCTCAGCGGTAGCTACCCACTCAAAGTCCAAATAAAATTCACTAATCTAAAGAAGGTTTATTGACATCTCAATGGCTTTCTAACTCTGTTTTTCTCTTTGGAGCAAAACAAGTGTTTTGCACTAGGTCCAGTAGGGACTCTAGAGAAAAAACAAGTTTTTACTTAGACCACAGCAAGCGCACACGACATCCCTGCATTTCTGCGGGAGAACCCCTGTTTCCAACCACCCTCTCGGCCGGGCAGGCCAAGCTGTGTTCCCGCCTGGGGCAGGCAGCAGCTGGATGGCCAGGCCAGGCCACTGACAATGGAGGCAGAACCCAGACCAGGGGGTTTGGGAGCCAGCAAGCACCGCCGCTACACAGCCCCTGGGAGAAAGCCCAGTCCAGCCGGAGCACCTACCCCCAGCAGCGTTTCATCCTCACAAAGCCACCCACACTGCCCAGGCCGCCTGCTCTGCCATTTGAGCCAGTATAGGACTCCCAAGCAAGCGTATGAAATGAGGTCGAGAGCTTAATTAGTACTTTCACTGTTCCAGTTGTCTGTCCAATCTGGACGTCAAGAGTTAGGGCTTTCAATTCCAAGTTAATTTACTTTCTTTTTTTCCTTTTCTTTTTCCTTCTCATTTAAGACTATCTCAAAGAAAGTGAAAGCACAGCATATGTAGGAGAGAAAAAGCACCTAAAAAAAAATTCTTGTCCCGTGATTCCAAGTTTAAGGTAACAGCAAAATTGCTAAAGCTAGAAAATAAGAATAAAGGCGTTGTGCATTGATTTACACCAAGTTCATGCCAAATACGTAGTCTGTAAGCTGCACTCCTAGTTCCCTAGATGGTCGCAAGATGCACAGGAATGTCGAAATGTTCAAGGCATCAGTGCCCCAGAGCACAACTGTTTCTGTGCTACCTTGCGGCTGAACCACTAAAGGGTATCTTCAGAGATGTCTCCAGACTGGGAACACTGCTGCAGAAGTAGCAGTATTCACACACATGAAGACCTAGGGTGTTATTTGCAAGTCTGCTGAAAATCCTGAGCTGTTTTTTCAGCAGAATCAGCTCTTCCAGACATCAGGTATCTTCCATATTGCCGCAAATAATGTCAGTCCGGGTATATCAACATGCACTGAAATCTGATACACATAAATGGTTTTGTTTCACTCTTTTCTAAATATTAACATGTTTATGATAAATACGTTAACGCTTATTAACACCACCACCATCTTCACATGGGCTGCAGCGGGGCACACACATACCTGCTGTAAGACACAAGATACAGCACAGCAGGATCTGAACTGGTTTCACAGTTCCTTAACATTTTAATGAACAGATCAGAAAAAAATGGTTCAGTAAGAGCTTTGCTTTGAAAGATAAGGGTCTTTTCAAAGACTAGAAGAAATGGTCCATAGAGCAAAGAGCACAGAATGAACTGGGGAAAGGCACAGCCTTTCTCTAGATAAGAGCAAGGATGCCAAGTCTGGCCACTTACTTTCAGGCCTGAGAGATACTTGGCAAATTTTTCACAAAATACACATAAATAGCCAGCAATGCAGCTAAATAAAGCTTCCATTTTTTTCTGCTGATTTAAATGAAATTAATTGTGCTGTCTTTATCA
>NW_009619174.1:0-21650 GCF_000690535.1 Cariama cristata | reverse complement strand
GGGGGGGGGGGGAACCATGGAGGTAGGCTTCCACATGCTCTGTAAGAAGTAAGACCCTACCCACCTACAGAAGCACAAGACTACCTGCTATGAAAATCCTCCCAGTGGGCAGACAATTCTCTCTTCACCAAGAGGGGACCTGGAGGACTTGAACAGGACAAACTAAGGCTGTGCCACAGCAATACACTTCAGGGAAACCCAGTTCTGCAGCAGCTGGATGAAGGTGCCCAGCTCACATCCTTCCCAAGGACCAAGCTGCTCGTTGCAGTACACGCTCCCTGTACAGTTCCCATCTCCTGTCCTAGATGCCATCTTCCAGAGCTGGCATTAGCTGTGCTGCATAAAGGAAAATACGTGACATCAAGGCATTCAAATATAGGTGTCTGCTACATGACTCTGAGCTCAGCTACTGAAATTCAGTGTCACACCCCTGAATTTACTAGTGCCTCGCCGCACCCCGCCAACAGCTGGAGGGAAGGCTCATCACCCTAGGCTGTGATATCGCTGATCCCTGCAGGGTGGCACCTACGGGAGGTCGCATGCCATAAGGCTAGATTTCACTTACCCAAAAGCGCTGACAATGCCCCAAGTACAAAATAAGCATTAGGTCCAAACAACATGCACAAAAATGAAAACGGATTAAATAAGGAAAATCTACTGGTTTTAATGCCAGATTCTAATACCTTACCTTGCAGCAAGTTGTACCATTTTCTGCAGGTGGTCCCAGTAACACTGCATGCAGGGATGAGAATGCGGCTCTCTCTTTCCCAGCTGAAACAGGATCTCACAGCTATACTGCTGCTACTTCAAGGTACCCCAAAGTACCTATATGATACTGCCCTTACACATAGGTTCTGTGGGAAGCAAGCTGTATTTCTTCAGTTAGTTCTGTGGGCAGTAAAGGTTAGTTCAGACTGATCTTCATCATGCATAATACAATTTTGTTCAAGTTACATCCAGACAAGATATTCATCATTTTCATGAGGACAGACATCTGGCAGGAGGATCATAAATCAATGCAGCAACAACACAAAGCACTGACAGGTATTTAGGGCAAACAGAAAAGAGCATCTACTCCAGAGCTGGGGCAGAACGGTTTGTGCTAGCAAGTGTATAAATATATAAAACTGGGAGAACACGATGACGCATATTAATAACTACATCATTGAAAAAGAACAAGACTGAAGCACACACAAAGAGCAGTCTTTTGACCCCTTGCTGCACTATTTAGAAGGTTATTGTGCAAAACAGCATTTTGGACACGCAGTTCCCCAGATGATCACAAACAGCAGATGAATACAGGAGACAACATCCAGTGACACTTTGCAGGGTACCCAGTTTGAGATGGCAAATGCAGTTTAAGTCATTCCTACACAGACAACCCCGCTGCAAACATTTTACACAGCAGAAGCGTGGTTCTGCAACTTCTGTATTTCAAACAAACCATGCTCCTAAGCGCAGTTCCATTGTTTTCAAAGGACTTACTCACATGAGTATGTTAAGGGTTGTAAATCTCTGCTAATCAGTATGCAATGGAAAACAGCACTTCCTCAAATCTAAAATCAGTTTCCACCAAAGTAAGAACTCTAGCAATGCACCTTCCTTAAATTCAACCCCAAACCTGCAGAGTACTTGCAGACTCTCCATCTCCGTAACAAGCTGCGCTAAACCCACAAGGTTTTTCAAAGGTATCTGAAAGCCCATCTGAATTTCTTCACTGGAGTTCTCCGCAGCTCTGTCTTGAGGAAGGTGTTGCTGGTAAGTAGTCTGCAGAGGCAAGGAGAGAGCACAGGGAGCTTCACTGTCTGGTTGTCCGATGCCAGCGGCCCTCTCCTCTTTCCTTCCCAGGGCTCTCCCAGGAAGGATCACAAAGTCTTCTTGGAGGATGATTGCACCCAAGTGGGAAAGGTCTCAGGCTGGTATTCACAGTTCCTCCTCTGGGTCCCCTCTGCAGATAGATCTGTCTCCATTTTAATGCAGCCGAGTAAAACACCACCAGCCAGGCACCTTACCCAACAAGCTCATTTTTTCTCTGCTCTGTTCTCTGTTCCTTACTAACCATTTGCTCCAGTCTTCCCACCCTTCTGTCCTTCACAATGCTGCGTGTTACATGATTTGAAAAACTAAAACCTACCACTCCTCCCCAAACTCCCAAATCACCCCTTGCCTATTCCATTTCCACAGAGGAAGTCAGCACCAAGCTGCCCAGGAGGTGTGGCAGACATAGGCCATGGACACCACGGGGATGACAAAAGTCCACAGCGCTGCTGAATCCTGCTCTAGCGTTATTATCTGGTCTGCTCAACAAACTGCAGTACTCAAATTACAAGAGAAACCATGAGATGTGATCCAGCCCTACCACAGCACACAGTTTTTTTGCACTCAAGGTTTCTTACCCCACCCTAACACCCCCCAGACATCAGGTCTAGCAGCCTGGCTAGTCTAAGCAGTACCAATAATTTCTGCTTTCAAGACAAAAACCTGAACTACCGAAGCTAACCCTTTGTCAAATACAAAGCAAGAAACGACATATGATGTTATCTTTCAAACAATTTTTTTACTGCAAGTTCTTTGTAAATATTTGTATAGTCATTACAAAAAATACCAAAGAAAATTTCAGTCTGTTCAATTTCAGCGTGTCATAATTTACAAAAAATAAATAGTTTTACTCTAAAGAAGACAATTGTCTAGTATTAAGGTCAGGAATATCATTCACAGAAGTCCACATTCTCAGAGTGCTGAGTATTTGGGTCCATCTGACTTACTGTCTTCTTCCAGCATTTTCCTTTAAAATAAGACTAATCAGAACATGAGAAAAGTAACTTTTTGCTTCTGACAGAAAACTGAACATTCAACATAGATCTTGAAAACCAGACTCCATTCCTAATTGAATTGTTAGACCTCTCTGACGCACAACTTGAAAAAAAAGTTTTACTGTTTTTAAACAACTGTAACAGAACAGTTTCCCACAAAATTTAACAGTCAACAGCAGCAGCATGAAGGGCATGTTTCTCTGATATAAGGCTAATGGTCCTTGATGTGGCAGAGCTTCTATTAAAGCACAGAACTGCCAAAGCCAAGGGTATTACAATCAGTGTCACACCAGGCCTGCAACCTCTGCTCAGGCAAATCCTTACTTCTCAGCCTAGTCCCCACAGGCGTAACCAGGATTCACCACCCAAGTCCGAATTCCTGAGTGAAATGCGTGTAAGATCAGATACTGCATACTGCAACACACCAACGGCTGTGCGAATTGGTTTTGGAGTGATTGTCGTTCTAGACATGCTTAAATACTGCTTTGAAGTTGACTGTGCTTTTTCACATCAGCACTACTATTATAGTGAACTTGCTGCTACACACTGTAAACACATGAAACCTTTAGGACAATGCATAAAAGCATTAACCATGTACAGTAAATGCCATAATGAGAAAGTCTGGCACACATGTTAATTCACAAGAAGAAAAATCTTTGGACTATAGTACTATATGCCACAAAATGTTCCAAGTCCATCCCACAATAGATGGCTCATTTGATGAGTAATAAGCAAACAAGGAAAAAACTAGCATTTGCAAAAAGGTTTGAAACAGGAAAAAAGGGGGTGACTTCAGAACATAAGAGAAGATGAAAAGACAGTTTTTCTAAACTTCTCTGATGAATCACTCTGCCTTAAATTTGAGCATATAATGTCAGATTTCAAGCAAAAACTAAAAGTCTCTGAAGTGTTCTGCACAGTGTATGTGCTTCTCCTAAAGCTGGCTAAAATCAGTACTAAGGAGAATAAAAAAGAAAAAATGCATTTCTATGTTACTTCCATTGCCATGCTCTGGCTGACTTCACTAGGTCTGAAACTGAACTGTATGGTTCACACAGCTCAGGCGAAGTTACAGTTCTCGGATGTACCACCTCCCTCTTCCCCACAGGAACTAATCACGTTCAAACGCTACACCAAGCCTGAATCTTTGGCCATGCTATAGAAAATGCCTTTTTCCTGAAGTAGGTGGTCTGGGGTACCACACTCCACCACTTCTCCTCTGTCCAGGACTAGAACTCTGTAAAACAAGGGGGGGGGGAAAAAAAAAAAAAAATGGTCACAAGAAGATCCAGAAAGTCAATGAACACAGATGTATATGTACAGACAGAAACTGTAGCATAGCCATTATGTGCAAGTGAAGACAGTCCAGACTGTATGAGAATGGACAGAGGTTCTCAACTCCGTCCTTCCTGACCTCGTTGCAGATGGTCTGTCTGCTCTATTTTTCATGTAACATATGTCTAACCCAGTCATTTGCAGGCAGACGTGAGACTTTTGACTGTGCTCTGAGCCAGTCAGAAACCAGATGGCAGCACTTCTTGTCAAGGTGAGCAAGAGCCTCTAAAAGCTTGCAAGATCTGAGATAACCTTCCCATAATACTGCACCACATCGACTGCTGTTACACAGCTGCTGCTGACAAAATACGAACGCAGACATAATTTATGCAAAACAAACATGCAGCTGGAATTAGGAAGTTTTTACAAAGCAAGTTACCACAGTCAGTTAAGTCAGCTCACAGTTAAAACACTGCCTTCAGCTACCTCCACTAATTGGCCAGGCACTGCAGAGATGCTCACTAAGTCCTGAGCACCTGCTGCCACACGGTGTTACCCGCTGCTGTGACTCAATGGGGTGTTCATCTGGTGACAGTACTGCTGGTGCTGGGCCTGGCACAGGCTATGCTCCTGCCTCTTCTCTTTCACTACCGACAGCACAAAGAGATGTCTACAAAAGTACACAAAAGTCTTATCACACATCAACTTTGCTCTCTGCCTTTCTGTGATAAAAAGGGCAAGAGCGCTTAAAACTGAAATTATGGGACAACTCTGCCCTCAACCACACCTTAGCAAGGCAGTTGAGGATGAGGGAGGCTGTATGAACTATAACCAAAAGAGATGGAAAGAGAAATGTCAAATAAACTTCAGACAAGTACAGGACCTGCCCCTTTGATTCCTTATGCTGTCTGTGCCTAGTTTAGCTCCCTAAAGCTCTGATGCCTCTTCCAGCTGTGCCTAAATTAGGGCAAGACCCAGGAATAGACTCCTGTCCTTGCCTCCCTCCCCTTCCCGGTTTGCCTGGGCAGGAATGGCACAACAGCAGTGCGACAGAGGGATCAGAGGAGCTCCCCAGGCCAAGCACACAGCCACCGCACACACCCCTTCACCCATCAACACAGGGATTCCAGCAGCTCTGTGGAGAGGTGGCTAAGAGTGCACTGGTAAACGTTTAGCTAACACAAATATTCTCATTTAAGTAGAGCATAATGCAGGTCTCACATGCCATTCTTCAAGATAAAAGTGATATTACTTTACCTTGTGTAGTCCATGATTGTGTTCAGACGATGTGCTATAGTTAATACAGTACATTCCTCAAATTGAGACTTTATTGTTGACTGTATAAGCTTATCTGTTTCAAGATCAACAGCAGCTGTGGCTTCATCTAGAACCAGGATTTTGGACTTCCTGAGTAGAGCTCGTGCCAGGCACACCAGCTGTCGCTGTCCCACACTATGCAGATGGGATGGGAGGGTGGGGAAAAAAAGTCAGAACAAGTTTGCAGTATTCCTTTTGAAGCCTAGCAATTCCTTGTTCTAAAGCACAGGTGCCAAGAATCCAGCAAAATCGATAAGGTCAGTCTTACTACTTGACTGCAGAATATCTAAGAGCATCTGCAACTACATCCCCCTCACAACGAAGTCCTAGCAATGTAATAAGAGAATACACTACAAATGGTTTCAGCATAACTGCATCAGGCTGATTCACTGAATCAATGCAGCGTTGAGGACTGGACTTCAAATGGTTTCTACAGACTGAACATATATCCCTGTTTTGGTGCAAAGAGCAAGCTAACAACTTCCTTAGAAAAGTTGCATCTGTTGGGTAAGAGCCATGGTAAGTTCATAGCATCCACTACAAATAGTAGGCTGCTGCTACTAAAATCCTTCCCAAGACTGCCCAACATGTCAAACCTTGCAGCATTCTCAGTATTTCTTAAATTACTCTAAATTCCCAAACTTAAGAGTTTAAAACATGTTGAATAAAACCTAGTTGGCTGATTGCCTGGTCATGCATTAAGAATTCCCCAAGTCCCTCCCCAAATTCTCATATGGCGTGGGGGGTGGTGGTGGTGAGCCCCACACTTCATTGCTATTGCTAACCACTAGGCACATACTGTCCCAAATGAGCTGTAAGGTTTCTGGAACTGGAAAGCCTAGTTGCAGAGGGCACACAGACACCCCTCTCAGTTCTCATTTAGTTCTTAAGGCAATTTTCACAAGCACCATTCTTTGACGTACCTGAGGTTCTCGCCACCTTCAGCACACTCATGATTAAGTTTATCAGGAAGGGAGGATACAAAGTTTTTCAGGTGAGCCAATTCCAAAGACCTCCAAATGTCTTCATCAGAATGTTGGTCAAAAGGATCAAGATTCATACGCAGAGAACCAGAAAACAATACTGGATCCTAGTCATAGAAAGAGGTCATTGACAATGTACACAGAACACGGCAAGTGCTCCAAAAATATTTCTTAGATAGTGAAAGGAAAACAACATGTCCAGATGCAGTTGCAAGCCAGCTAACCTACTCAATTTAGGAGAGAGACCTCACTTTTTCCAATAACAGCAAGTTATTCTCCCTCACCCTTATTCTTCTTGGGGACTTGACCTCTGCCCTCTGCAGACTCTGGCACTCCAGAGCTTCCCATGAGTAACTCATGAATCCAGAAGGAAAAAAAAAAAAACCACACACCAAAAAAACCCACCACAAAACCCAAAAAACAACACTCAAAAAAACCCCTAATCCCTAATCAACAACAGCAAACACAAAAAAAACCCAGACAATTTTCTTTTCACTGGGTTACTAAGTTAAAGAGCAGGCACTCTCTGCCCATCCTTCTGTCAGCAGTGACTACTAGGTCAACTTTCCACTTCTTAGGGAATTACACCATCTGTAAATATTTCAAAAGTCTTCAGCTGCAGTATTAATGAAATTAATGCATGTTTTTTCTTGGACATGGCAAAATACTACTCAGGAAATACTTATGACCTACTGGTGTCAGACTGATGTAAAGTGATCAAAAGGCAAAAGCAAAGCCCCCCTCAGATTTCCAGAAGAAGTAGTGCAGAAAACCTCTTACAGGGTGCTTGCTTGTTTTTGCCAGCATGCTGCAACAGTGATTTATATAAACACATTTTATAGTCTTACTTTGAATCAGAACAGGCAGGCAATAAAGGTTACACAGTAAGAACAAGAAGACTTGAGACTGTAAGTCCAATGCTTATAAAGCTGTATTTCCAAATGTTTTGCACTATCAAACCCACGGTTGCTGGGCTAGACTGGGATGGTTATGTACAGGTTTCTGTGAGCAAACAGTACTGCATACCTCGCTCACGAGATCCTGCCAAAGTCAGAATGCTTTGTACAAAGGCCCAAAGAGTGCATATCAAGCCTGAAATAGCAACACAAAATCCCAATCTCTCACAACTAGACTACGCAGTAACTTCATTTGGTTTCTAAGAAGAATGGAACTAAAATGAGAGTGGAAACCGATCTCTAGAAAAATTCCCCCTGAGGTCTCTCCAAGTGGAAATACTCAGACTTTACTTTCCCTCTACTAGCCAAAAGAGCAATGGTCCCAGTTAATTAAGGGATCCCAATCAGGTGCTTGGCTAGGATCAGACCTCCCCACTCAGACTAAGCCATCTATAGCATTTAAGCGATGAGTGTGGGGTGCTGACAAAGCCCATGAGTTCAAAGGCCAAGGTTTTGCTTCCACATCTCAATTCAGCCATAGCCAAGCTCCTACTAGTTACCCAGCACAAGCAAATTGAAGCCAGTCTAGGAAAAAACCTTGCTCTCAAGCCCATGAAAGAGCATGCTGAAATGCCTCATGGCTATAGATCAGAAAAGGAATAAATATATTCTCCCCAGTACATTACAGAAACAGCATTGTTACAGAGTGAGTTCTGGTAATGGCAGGATTTCACACCTACCTGAGGGATGATGGTGATCTTGAACCGCAAGTCATGGAGCCCTATCTTTGCAATATTAATTCCATCAATAATAATTTCTCCTTCAGCTGCTTCATTAATCCGAAACAAACCTAAAGTAAGTGAGGATTTTCCAGCTCCCGTTCTTCCAACTATTCCAATCTGTTGGGAAGAACACAAGAACAACTTACTCTGAGGAAGAGTTAAGGCATTTCCAAGCATCTACCTGAAACTGACACTTTTTCAGAAGGTTGTCACATTTGCTGGGCTATCAACACCCCAAAAGAGCATAACAAATTGAGGCTGATCAAAGGGGAAGAAAAATCACTGGATATGAAAACACAAGAACAAAAAGCAGTCAAATTCGCAATCCAATCATGGCAGTTTTCAATTTTTCTAGAAAGGCAGGTGGAATTGGGTAGAGCAGCCCAAGGTTTCCCTAATCCTTTGTCTGGGTCATGCTTCACAGTTATAATTGCTGACTTGACATTTATCTTGTTTGAATTTATAGTAAAAATATACCAAAAGTACCCAGTTTCATACTGTATTTTTGCTTCCTAGTTAGACTGAAGTCTTCACTAGCTCTTTTTTTTAAATAAATATACAAGATTGCTACTTTGGTTGGTTGATGTATCTCTTGCCATCCACCCTTTCTAACCACTCTTGAGGCAGTATTCTGCCCATATTTGTAGGTAGAAAGAGTGCACTCAGGAGAAAAGCAAATGCCTAGTTGGTTACCACAAATAAGGAAGCTGGATAGTAGATCTGTCTTGCAGCTACCTTTTGTGCTGCCGTGCAAGATGACACTATTATTAGACATCAGAGAATCCACATAGGACTGGGGCAGGGTGCATGTGAGCACATGTGTGAGGAAGCAGTAGGAGATACACACACACACACCACCATCAGTTTGGTCAGATCCTGAGAATCTACTCTGAAGTCTCACTTTTTACTGCAGAGTCTCACCTTGCAACCTCTGCCTCACTAGATCAGGGCTTCCTGCCTCTACTTAGTAGCTCATTTTCTTGAGACTTAACTTAATCTCCCTGCAACCTGTACTCCTCTTCGCTTACGCCAAACAAATGAGCAAAATTTCCTGGGAAGGGGAGAGAAGACAGCATAAACCTCACTTCCTTATGAAACCAGACCAAAAGACACTTCACAGGCCCACATAACAGTATATCTTTATCCGATGACGCAGGACACACCATGAAAAGGCTAAGAGCCCACTACATCAGCCAGTTACAATAAGATTGATTCTACAGAAGCCCTTCTGGTTCTTAAGGACCCAAGACACACTACAGAACAGGGTGGGACCTCTCTTTGGCTTATGCATGCAGACTTATAAACAGTAACACTCTACTATAAATTCACATTCATTACCTTCTCACCCCCATTTATGGTAACATTTATGTTTTTCAGAACCAAATCCAAGTCTTCCCGGTAACGTAAACCATAGCCTCGAAACTCAACCTTCCCTTCCTCAGGCCAGGTACTCGCTGGGGCAGTTTGTTCAATACTCCATTCAGCCTGAAAGAACCACACAAATACATCTGATCAGTTCTTCCTTCAACTGGAGATGGGCTCAGAGGACACAAGGAAAAGCAGTTAAGAAAAATCCTTGTTAGTGTGTAATTTGTAAAAGGAACTGTGATGACAACGGGAAGAGGGGGGAAAAGAGCATCCCCAAGGCAGGTGAAATGGTATATGTAGCCAAGGGTTTTGCTATCCTAACTCCCACTCGCTGGATAAACTTTCCTCTTACAAATGGCAGAATCATACAGGCAGCACATACTCAGATAAACTGCTTCTAGTTGCACGTCTGGCTTCCCCAGTGGTTTCCTTACTGTGGTGGGGGTTTACAAGCAGGTTAACTGAGACAGAAGCACTAAAAGATTAACAAGCTGGTAAAGTAAACAGCTGCTGCCTCAGTCTCCCACAGAGGTGGGAGAGAAGGGAACATACCCCACTGCATTCACTGCCAGCACCAAACAAAACAGCTTTTAACTGTATAAACACTGGTCTGCTACCAGAACCTGAAAAAAAATTCTAGGAAGGGTCCTCATAAGGTCTGGCTGCAAAAATAGTGACTCAAGTCAGGTTCAAGTGACAGGCATGGCGAAGAGAAGCCACAGGGAACTCTGTTCTGTAGCCTAAAGGGGCAGATGAAACAAGTTGTTAGGTTGTTAGGCGATTTGAACAAAACCAAAAAAAGTAAAGCCTCTTTCTTCACTCCCCACACTGAGAGCAGAAAGAGAAACACAAGTTAAAAAAATAATGTTTAAGCACTTTGGAAACCAAAACCGTTGTACAGCTCCACTGCTTAGCCCAGGGCAGAACAGCACATTTCCTGAATAACACTGTGTAAACATAAGTGGATACACCTCAAAAGTTCCAACGGGAACTACCCGCCAAGATGCGGCCTGTCCCCAGAGGGAGGGCACTGACAGCACTAAGCGCTACCCCATCCCTCAGCTCAGAGGACGTGCCCAGCTGCACTCTCCAACCCATTCAGCCAGGCTGTGGGTGAGGCCTCAGAACAGGGCACTGACTTCTACCGATGTGGTGGACAACTCAATGTACCTCCTTCTCCATTTCAGCATATTCTTTGACTCTTTCAACAGCAACAATGTTGGTTTCCAGCTCAGATGACATGCGAACTAGCCAGTTCAAGTACGCTGTAATCTGCAAGAAGAGAAGAAGTCTAGAAGCAGTTTACGCTAAATAAGTTACCTGCAGTAAATAAAAATCACAAAACAACCAAAGCATTGCAAGTTCATGGAATGCATAAACACAGACAAGATCCTGGCTAACCAGTGCTGGGCAGGAGAAAAGTCCAGATACCTCTAATACGCAGGGGATAAGCCGTCTTAGCCACACCCTCTCACAAAAGCAAGGCACAGAAGGAACTTCCAGATGCTATTTGTAGTTATTACTCTCTTCCTAGGTTCTCTACATTAGTTTTCCCTCCAAAGCCGTAGCAAGGTTCTGACTTTCTGATGCAGTCTTACAATTTAGAGGTTTTTTTTTTAAAAAAAAAAAAAAAGTAAAATTACCTGCAGTGAGTAGGACACTGAGAGGCCAACCAGTCCTGCGCTCAGTTTGTTGCGTGCCATCACTGCAAACAAGGCTGCAAAGAGGACAATACAGTTGCCCACGTACTCCAGACGGACAGCCAGCCACCTGCAAGACAGAAAAATGCTATGTCTCTTTCTGGTAATTCACCCACAGAGAATTAGGAATGTGGGCAACCAACGTTCTGTCACACATACTGTTTTTGAAAAGATCAGTAATATGGCATCTGCATACTGCCAGTGACACAGGAACTGCAAGATATTTGAAGTTCTGCTCCAGCAGCATGCAAACCTAGAGGCACCCAAAATTAATAAAACTTCCTGGTGCATAAATTCCTGTCTTGGTTCAGAAGGCAGTTGTAGTTAACATTGGGATCCATTAATCAAAACTTTAAAAAAAAAAAATTTACCCAGAAGTAAGGCAAGAACTCTCAGAAAAGAAAAATTCGGAAGTAATTTTAATTCCATCACAGAAGTTTAAGCAAAACATCTGTGAAACGGATATATCCATACAGGCTTTCCTATCCTGGACAAGTATGCCAAGACCTGTAACTGATAAGGACTACAAGCAGCAGAACCATGTCTTCCCTGTATAACTGCCTTTCGATATTTTAACCCCGCTGTTACCTGTTTGCAACAATGCTTGGATAATAAGCTTTCTGATTTTCATCCACTTTCATGTTGTTCTGCTTTATGAAACGTTTCTGCTCCTCAAAGGCTCGAATGACACTGACTCCCAGGAGGGTCTCATTGAAGTGAGAGTATACAGGAGAACGACTGACAGACTCCAGGCGTTTCAGCTGACGAGAAGTGGCCACATAAAATCTCTGCAAATCAGAGTACGAGAATTATGGTTACATCCAGATTGCGTCTGAAAAGACAAAGAGAATCATAACAGAGTTCCCTCCATTTGGGCTGCTAGTTACAGAGATTCAACCTGCACATGGAAATATATGCCTTCTCCAACCCTTTTAGGCCTAAAAAGACCATTACATACGCTTTGCTGTCTTTAAACAACTGCCAATCAAACCATCTCATGCGACAGCCATTTTCTCCTCTTCCTTCTCTCTGCAAGGTTAGTTCGACACTATAAAACACACACATCACTGCCTCTAAGGTTTACTAATGGAGCCTGACAGATTCACTAATTCAAGAGTCAAAGTCAAAACCCAGCTGCTTCTCTCCAATCTGTATTGGCTCTAGATTTCTAAGAGCAAAGCAAGAGTTAAGGAAGCACACCCTGCCTATACAAGACAGCAGTGAAAGGCTGCCATCGTTCCTCTTGCTCTGTAAACAATATTCTGATGGAAAAGGCACATCAGTAATGCACACATACCCCTCTAAAGGCTACTCTTTTGTTTGGAAGCAAGTTTTAGAAAAGCCCATACATTTTCCTTATTTGGGCTCTGAGCAACAAGCTACACAAAATTTGCCTCAAAACCTTACAGCATTTTTATAAAGTCTGCTTCGGTATTAAAGGATTACTTTCTACACAGAAGTCATTCTACACTTGACAACAGAAGGAAATGCTCTGCTAGTGTCAGCTATCAATAAACCACGCAAAGCACAGTCAGTCAAGCACGACTCAAGTCAAACACATTAAAATCCATCCCAGCGCAGAGTCAGAAAAGAACTGTCTTAAATAACAGAGCATGAGTGACTGCTGGTCCCACTGCCCCCAGGTAAAAACCCCTACCTGCACAAACAAGTAGACAAGTCCCAGAGGTGGAATAATGACGGCAGCTATAGGTGTGGCCAGCAGAATGATGATACAAGCCCCAATCACGTTAAATGTTGAGCCCATGAACATCTTGATGATTGGTGGAATGGTGGAGTCAATGGTATCTATCTCCTTAGAGAAACGGTTCACCAGATTTCCACTGGGTGTACGTTCAAAGAAACTCATTGGAGACCTGAGGACATTGTGCAGCAGGTTAAGGTGCAGGTGTCGTGAAGCAAATATTCCCCCTATTGACACAATCATCGAGTAGCCAAACACAGCAATACCTAGAAAAGAAGATTTGTTTTTAACTGCTTCCACCTCTCACACAAAACGTTTTCCTTCATTTTGTCATCACTTAGTATTAGCCTATCTCTAGTACAACAATCCTGAGAACTGGAGTTCACTACAGGTAGACTCAGTAATTACTCCAAGTAATTTTTAAAAAAAAAAAAAAAAAAAAAAAATCAGTGAAAACATCACATTTCTCTCATGGAAGAAGTTGTTTCTCCATTACAAAATTTTGTATAATATTTGAGCATTTTCCTTGAGTAAAGACCACTGAATTTTAAGGTAATATTTAGCTTTTACAGAAGGATTTTTATGGCAATTCTGAAGTGGGGTACTTGGGGTGTTAGGTTTCACGGCAAACAAACTTTGACCAAAGAGCGACACACAAAAAGCCGCTGAGCTGGCCTCCCCATGGTGCCTTGGATGGACCTTCAAAGAGTCAGAGGAAACACCAGCCTACACAGCTCAGCCAGGCCGTGGCTGCAAGAGAGGCAGGGGAGCCATGGGCCCCTCTGACAAACCTAGCCATGGCCTCCTGTGACAAACCGTCCCCGCAAAGCAGGCTAGCACGGTTCCTCTACAGGCCAGGGAGCCATTTCCTGGGTCAGACACTTTGTCACCAGCTGCTGGCTCACCAGCCCCTGCAAGCCACTTTCATTCTTGTCTTGTACAAACAAGAGAAAATCATATTCACTAACTAAACAATTTTATAAGTTGGTTTGTCTTTTTTTTTTTATTATTATTCACTCAAGTTTTTCATCTTCCTATAAAGGGAAACAAAAAAAAACCCACCCCAAAACACCACACTCAAATCCTTACTGCTGCAGTTCTGTGGATACAAGGTGACCAAGAGCATTAGAAACATTCTAAACTAGCTAATCTTAAAATAGGTAAGACCAAGCAAACCTTGAGAAATTCCCAGTGCTCCATACACTCCCAGTCTAACATTTGTGAACTGCTGTGTCCCATTGATAACAGGATCATCTGTCCATAAACTTAGCCAGTAGTTGGAAGCCAGCGAGGCTATATGATTACACATAAAGAGGAAAATACTCAAGAAAGAGATAAAGAGTCCAATTGCTTTCATGTAGTCCCAGTACACTGTTGCCTTTACCTGAAGACAAAAGGGGAAAAAAAAAAAATCCATGTTGTAGATTAAGTTTCAAAAACAAGAATTCCCTCTTCTTCAACCCCTATTTAAAGCCAATATCCCTGCATCCGGCCATAAAAACATAACAGTTGCACTCTAGAGAGCCACTGCTTGGGAATACAAGCTGGAAAGCGTTCCATGGAGATGTGCCAAACCCAGCATCCCTCCAGGGCAGGCACACATCATCTTTCCCTTGGAAGGGGAAGGGTAGGGGAAGAGCTGCCTGAAATAACATAGAGCATCAGTGGCAGAGCCAAAAACTTCACTGAGAAGTTCATTTTTGGTGCTCTCTTTTTAGCACAAGATTATATAGCCTTTAATTAAATCCTTGCTCCATATGGCTTGTATCCTATGATTTGTATTTAACCAGAGGATTCAAGCAACACTGCTAAGAAGGTGTAACCACCGTTTTCCCAGGAACCTCACTCTCAGGTTTCTCAGAAAGCCTTGGGTATCCTGAGATTAGATACTTATGTCTATAGTGGAAACTTGACTTAAATTCATCTGAGTCAATCCCAGCTCCTTACGCTGAAGGGCAGATTTCAGTAGGTCACCTAATTTGTTACAACCTCTCTCCAAGAAAGAGCTGCAAGGTTTTAATTTCTTCTTTTAAACTTTGATGTGGTCAGGCCTATCATCTTAAACAAAACTTTTGTCGTCAGCACTCTTTCTGCACGCAAACCTGGGGCTCAGCTTCGGGAGCAGAGGGCACAGCAACACTTATATGAAGTACTACACAACAAGCAGCAAATCCAAGGATCTGCTCAGACCTTTCTCACCCCAGTGACATGGTCTTTGGAAGCTATTTTCTTCTGAACCCTATGGATTTTTCTGAAACTGAAAGAGAGTGGAAGAAGTGGGAATGGGAGACCTTACCCTCCCAGTCTTTGCTGTGTCAGCCTCTGTCAGTTTCCAGGAATTCTTTTCAGCAAGCGGCTTCGGCAACTCTGCTGTGCTGCTCTGGTGCTGTGACTTCCCAGTGTCTCTGCTGTATGTTGAAGAGTTACTGAGTTGCCTGTTTAAAGACATTTCTTTTTCAGTCTTGGCATGATACAGACCAGGTGTTTACTTCATAAACTGACTTCACTAGCCCATGACTCCAAGTCAGTGGCTTACATTACTCCGGTGATAAGCAATCTCTTAACCACTCATCATCAGGTCAGTGGTTACTACTGCTTCCCTCCTCCCCTCACAGTGCACTCCTAATCCTCCCTGATTGCATTCAGTTCTCAAGTATCCATCTTCAGATGCAAGTAACAAGCTAGCCAGTCAAAGAAGTCTTGGTTGAGCAATCAAGCTCCGGAAAGAAAAATGGTTGGTGATCATGAGTCTTCACAGACCTTATCATCATATACAGTGCAGCTGCTGAAGTGCAGAAAGGGTACCCACAGTGGCATCAAAATGGGTAACTGTACTCCCAGGCACTCATTAGCTTCCAGAAACACAGCACCTCTAGAGCACTATGAGAATAAGGCATAGACTATGAGATCGATTTGGGGAAGATATAATCAGAGTGATTGCCTTTGGCCTCTCTCAAGCATAACAGCAGCTGTACCAGGTGAGACTAAAGCTCCACTTAGCACTTCAGCCCACCTGAGAGCAGTCAAATGCAGAAGCCTTGGGAAAGCACATGAAAGCTGGACTAGCCAATATGATATTCTCCTTTTATGTGAGCCAAACCCACAGTATCTTGCTACAACACAATTGTTTCTTCACATGGAAAGAAGAGTAGCACAAGAGCTCTGTGCATGCAGACATGCACGCACAAGTCTGTACCAGCAACTGGAGCCAGGCTGCAGCTTCAGAGGTCCGCATGCCCAGGTGCTAGCAACAGGGTAGACTGGGATCCAGGGGCAGCTATTGGGCAGACTCAGTGTCTGAGCCCACCTAGTACATACACATGTATTATATTCTCACTAGTGAACCTTCACCCTGCTAAGCCAGAGAGGGGCACAGGATGAGGCCATTTGGTGATGTGTTTGTGTGGGTGCTCTAAGCGTTCGTGATTTGTGCAGCCGGCCATGTCTACATGTGGTGTGTATGTACACTCTGTATGTGTGTGCCTGCTGGGAGTACATCTTCAGCCTTGCTACTGCTGGACCTGGAGCCATGGAACAGCAGCAGCCTCACCTCGCTCAGGCTGCTGGATCCAGCACAATACATTTTCCTCTGACAAGTACCATAAACACCAAATTACTGTTTCTCTATGACTGAGTAACAGGATGGGGGGGGGGGGAGGGGGCACGAAGGGAGGACAGAAAGAAAGAAAGAGAGACCACACACCTATGCATCAACTTCCCAGGAGCTTCATTCACAAGGACTCCATTTTCTACCAGCTTTCCTTCCTTTCCGGATGGACTATTTGTATCTGGGTGGGATGTGAAAAAGTAAACGAGAAAGTGATAAGCAAAAAGATAAAAAGGTTTCATTTCAAATCCTAAATGCCAGGTTCAGTCCTAACATGCAAACAAAGGGGGGGAACACAAGTAAGTATTTACCTATACTAACAGATAATTGACCAGGTGAACAAATCAGTTTAGTTCCACCCCAAACAGGACTAGTTACCAAGACAGTGAACATTTATTCTTCTATTTTTCTACCAAATGTAGATCAGTAATAATAATGCAATATAGTTATGAAGACATACTTGATTTTAAAGCATGCAATACTAAGTCACACTATGACTCACTCTGTGGAAAAAAAACACAACCACCAAACAATCCAATCTCTCCTTTTCAAACTACATCTTTTACACAGTTAACTATAAATGGTTTTCATTTTAGAATGCAATGAGAAGACTTCTAGTAAATGATGGACTGAAGCCGTAAGACCAGAAGGCCTTTGACCCTTCCTGCAAAATTAAGCAGGAAGCAACATGCAAAAGCCTGGTGTTTTTAAGCAACCATAGGAATCAGATTAATTTAAGCAAGAGATCTTTCTATGAATGTCACTTCTCAAAAAAAAAAAAAGGTCTTGTAAAGTCTTGTTACAAATGGGTTGTTGTGGGATAACAAGATGCAGCACACATGACAATCATCTAAAACGCTTCACAAAACCTGTCAGCTTGAAATATTAAGCTTTCTCTGAGCAACTTAATTCAGTGTAATAGTGCCATGAGTAAAACGTCTAAGTTCGAGTTATGTCATCATTCTTCTAATACAAACCAAATGGTTAACTCCTGAAAAAATTAACTGTCAAGTAAATGGAACTCTGTTTTCAAGTATGAAAGTTAATTCAGAATTTGCAACAAAAAAAAGCATCTTGCATTTTAAAGGGTTTATGCACACAAAAAAGCCCACCTGCACCTATTCAAAAGGTATGTGGAAAAACTTGCATAGATGTAGAGTCTGAAGTTTTCATGTTTTTATACTAAAGCAAAATATATGCATAAAATATTTAATCAATACATTAAGTTAGGACTGCTGGAACATACAGCTGTTCCTTCCTGTGTCTGCAAAACTGAACATTGGTTCTATTACTCTCAAAACGCAAAGCTAAACTCTTCAGTGTGGTCTAGCGGCAGGAAAAAAAAAAAACACAAACAAACCAAACCAAACAAACAGAAAATGTGAAAAAGTGGAGTTCAAGGTTTTAGTTCTTATTTTTATTTACACAAATGAAAGTAAATCAATATGGGACTGCTGGTTATTTTAAGCACTTGACAGTATTTCTTTTGAAAGGCTCTCATATGAAAACCAGCAAGCATTCCAGCATTGTATTGCTTTAGAACATCACTGAAGTTCCAAACCCACACAAACAGAACAAAACCACAAACAAACCATCCTGCCCTAACAGCTCTCAAATTTGATTTCATGTTGTAGGCTACAAAGATTTCCTGCTTATACTGCATTTACCTCTTGAGAACAAAAAATACTCAAGATTGCCATAATAAATCTGGCATATGCACCTAGGATATAAACTCACTAACGAGGACTCTATTGAAAAATGTGTCCAGAAATGGTAAAAGGGAAGAGCTGCAAACTACTGAATACACATCTAAGAACAAAAAGGACTGGGGCTCAATCCTGAATGATGCCTCTCTGGGTATATTCCCTATACTCCTAAGGCAAGGGTGCACCTTTAAAGTTCATTTAAAGCTTCCTCATGGAAGTGTTTGAGATAAAGAATTGCTGCTGATAAGTTATCTACAAGCTGACACACCAACTGTTGTAGTGTCACACAAACAAGTATCATGCAAACCAAGCAGATACCTTCTATTGTGCAAACAAAATTCTTCAAATAACAACTCGATCTCTTGTAAATGAACTCCAGCTACTCATATTACTCCCACACAAGCACTAATATAAAGCCACATGGCCAAAAAGCAGTTACCTGTTTCCAGAGGGTGAACCATTCCTTCTAATGAAGAATCTGAGTCTAAAAGTATATATAATTAACTTTTTCCAGAACACACTCAATCATTTTCAGTCTTTACAAACACATCCAAGTAGCACAACCTAAACCACAAAACCATAAATGCCCAAGGCAGGGTCAAATCTGCTGAAATGGACCTCTTTTTAATCCCAAGCCTCGTACACAGTCAAAAAAAAGACAACCTTGAGGAAAAGGAAAAAATCCAAATCAAATTGCTACAAGTGAACAATTAAGAAACTTCCCTTCCTTCAAGATATGCACTAATGAAGAGAGAACCAAAAAAAGCGGCTCTAAAGTGGCCTCATATTGACAATAACAGGAAAATCTCACTGTGTGCAGGGAACTACCATATGGATTTTCCCCAGTGGCGGGGAAGAGACTTCATTCAAGAAGTGAAGAGAGACTCTGACCTTCACATTAAAGATGCAAAGGATCATGTTTTCAGAGTGGCAACTTTTGCCCACATGGCTAAGTCTCTACTGCTATTCTGCCTTGCTTTAGTCATGCAACCGCAAGGAGAGAAGGAGAGCTGTGGTAGCACAGGTTTACTCAGTCCCATCTACTGTGTAGCCCCCGGCCATCATCCTGCATAGACAGACTAGTTAGAAATAGTGAGAGACTTCACTCTTCCAAGCATCTTGATGCTCTAACAGTGCTCATCTTGAATCACTATTTCCTTCTGCCATCTGGGGCAGAGCCTGCAAATAGCTTTTACTTTAGAAGAGGGAAACAGCTGAATTTTGCTAGAAGTAAGATGAGCTTAAGAGAAAGTCAGAGTATTTCTGGACACAGACAAGTGTTTCCTGAATTATCACTCACATCCAGACTCCACAACAACAGTTGGAAAAGAGCCAACACACCTCAATGTTCAACTCTTGCCTTCCAAGGAGTTAGAAAAGAGAGAACCACCCAACCATCCCTACAGGCATCATACAAGCTATCTTAACTATCCAACACTGCTATTAAGCTTAACTCAGCCTCATGCTGTTAGAAAGCACAGCCACAAAATACAGGTGTGCTGGGTTTTACTGGGAGACAGTGTTTATAATGAAGGCACAATGCTTTTCTTTGCAGATATGAAACCCCAGCCCATAACATAGAATTAATTTTTGTTATGAAATACAAAACTACTACCTAGTGTATAATGCAAAGCTAGTTCAGCAAGAAAACTAACTTCCTTTTAAATTCAGCACTTGAAAAATAAATCTAAATTTTTTTTTCTTGCTGCTGCAATTAGGAAGGAATTTATACAGAGGCCAAGCAAGGCACTGTGAATCTTACTCCTGTACTATGTTTCCCAGAGATCATATTTCTACCTTGTACAGGACAACAGCTGGAATTTCGGAATTAAGTCAGCTTTTTATTTGACTGCAAAGTCACAGAGCCAAATGCTGGGACACAGCCATCTGAAGCGCAGCCCACACAATGTAAACCAGATTTAGAATTGCTAATTGTGCTGTACATTTCTATCTTTCAGGCACTGCAGTCAAGACCAAAGATGAACTAGCCAGTTAAAAAATACTTCAACCTTACAGTGCAGTTGCACTTCAGTGGAGCCACTTTTACTCCCCACAAACACTAAAAATAGCTCCAGCCTTTTCAAGGACAAATCAAAGTTTATGCTGAAGCTATTTGGGAAAAAACAGCAAAACCCCAACGCCCACACACGTTAAAACAAAAATTAACATCTGCTGCATTAGTTTTTATGGGAGACAAGGGAAAACAGTCATAAGAAATGCCATCTTAAAGTAACTATTTGCTATCTCTACAGCAAGTGGTATTGCAGCAACAGCTACAGGGCGGCGGGGGGGGGAAACTGGTGACACCAGAAAAGAAATGCACTCACAGAGTCAAGGGCACATCTATGAGTCTAGACCAATCTGCACAGGCAGCAGTAGTACCGACATCAGCAAATCAGCCACACTAAATGCCAGAGAACGGAACAACTGCTAAAAGCAAGAAGAATTTGGATGCTTTTAATACAACCTGGTAGGTTATTTTACATGTAGTTCCAGTTACTTTGGAGAGAATTACACACTGCAGACACAGTAAAGCATCCATTTCGTGTACCCACAGTAAAGCATCCATTTCATGTACCCACAGCTGAAAGCAGCAGTGCTGCACATTGCACTCCCTGCAGCTGAGCAGCTACTGCTTCCACCCTTTTGCATCAAGTAGGATGCTGAAGAAGGAGGAGCTCACACCTCCCCTCTGAGCCATCGCAGACTCACACGGGTACAAGCTCCCTGGAGTGGGGAGTTTTCCCATACACACAGAAGAAACACTGTGAAGCTGAGGATGGGAAAGACCGCAGTACAGCACACAGACAGCAGGTAACCCTCAGGAATCCCAAAGGGAGAGGAGGGCTGGGAGGCAATGAGGAGCACACTCGCAGCCAAACCTCAGAGGCTGGGTAGGAGGAGAGGCTTTCCTACCCTTGAGAAGCAGGGTGTATTCCAGCCAGAAAGCACCAATCCACAGCTTTCTATTTTGCTCCAGCTCAAGTGTTTTCAGGCTGCCAACGCCCAGCTTCAGACATAAGGGAGCCTCCCTTTGAAAGCGGGCATGCAGATCCCCTCCAGCTAGCTCAGGCTGACTCCCATCACAGATTAATCTCTGTTTATCCAAGAACCTGTGATTTTTAGTAATATTTAGTGATCTTTTACACACCTGATAAATATTAATATCACCCCTGCAAATCAGACAAATAATGCCCCTATTTTTCACTTTTTATCATTGGCAGAAGATGACTCTACCAAAATTGAGAAACAAATCTGCTGCAAATAGGCCAACCCTGTGATCCAGCAATCCTCTCTGAATCGCCAGAGTCAGACTGAAGTTAAAAGTGCCTTTTATTAGACAACTGCAGAGAAGCAGGGCAGAAGATAAAGCACTGGCTCACTTTCCAAAAGAAGATTCAGTATTTAAACGGAAAAGTAAAGTAACTTAGTTTAAGATAAAGGACTTCAAAACCTAGCATGCCTCAGAAAGGGGAAGAGACAAAGGCTAAAAGAACAAGG
>NW_009619173.1:40467-87845 GCF_000690535.1 Cariama cristata | reverse complement strand
CTATGATTCTATGATTCTATGATTCTGGGAAAGGAAGCAGTGAGCATGAATTTCTTAATACAGAGATAAAGGATTAGCAAGAACTAATGGGTAAAAATTCCTGACAAAGAAATTCATATTGGAAATTTTGTCAAAAATGTGCTGTATATAGATGCCTGGAACAAGAGAAATGTTAGCTTCTCCATTTTTTATGTCATCTACTCACTATCACAGAACTCTGAGAATGCTTTTTTTCAACTATTCCTGTAAATAATTTCACCAACCATTCATATATGGATTACCTCTTTTTTCACTATATTCTGCACCTTCATATGGCCTGTATAAGGTACTATTCTTTGGGGAGGAAATAAGTATGGTGTCTTGTTTACTTTGTAAAGCATAAAGGGCAGCTTCTATGCAACACTAGTTGAAGCATCTTATTTTTGACCTTCCTAGATCAAAATGTCATTACTCTTTGGTGTGACACATTAACACTTTGAATAAAAATGGAAGATAAACCCCTTGTCTACTAATTAGAGAAGCAGATGCTTTCAATATCCTTGTGTTAGCCTGGCATAATTTTTCTAGGATACTGAAAATAGTGGCTCCTCTAATTAGTACACAGAGCTGATTATGTAAATTGCATGCATCTCATCTTGTCTGAAACAAGTTGTATGGACATAATGCCTAGGGACCTGGTGAAGTAAGAAGTGAAGTCTAGCATCCTTCTCACAGACGCTGAACTCCACTATGACAGCTTCAGGCCTCTGTCATACTGTTTTACACAGTAAGTCTGTCCATACTGAGCTACACAGAGCAATTCAAATAGCATCAGCACCTCTCTTCGTATCTTCAGTCCTGAAGAAACTCTGCAACTCAGTACTGGGTTGTCAGGTTTTTTTCTTTTGGCCACTGTTTAGCATAAGTCTGACTTAGCCAGCTATTACATGTTGGCAGCATGCGTAAATCTATGAATAAAAACACGCAGTAATAACGAGGTCTTTAAATAGCCTCATGTTGGTATGGATTTTGCCAGATATAAGAACAGTTAGCAAGAATTGATGCTATTCCAATTATATTTTCAGGAAGTAAGACTGAAAAGTTAAACTGCGAATCAGAAGCAGATGTTCTCTTTACATTATTGGTTATTCTTTTCTACCCATTTTGCATTTGTTGTTCTCACTTTGCCTTCAGGACTCTGACATGAATAAAGTAGACAAACTTTGAATGTGTTTCTTTTTTCCATAAACTATCTGAAATCCTGTTAATCAAAGGGTTTTCCTTCCAAAATTCTGTGCTGTTGAAGGGAATGGTAGTAAGGAATGTTATTAAAATAAAAGACTGAATTACTATGCAATATTACAAATGCTTAGTCTCTTGTTCCTTTTTTTCATATAATATTTAACTTTACCTAAAAGACTTGTAATGGTAATTGTATGTCATGGAACTAAACAGGTCAAGGCCTCTGTAATTAAAATTTGAACCTTATTTGATTATTTATTAACATCTTTGACACCTATTTATTCCATCAAAATCAGTACAACAAGACATTGTAAGTACAATACAGAAATCTCATCTGCTTCCTGTACATTTTAACGCTTGGTCTTTACTCTTTCCATCTTGCTTTAGCACAGTAGATGTTCTTCTGTTTATGAAACTTCTATGGCTGCCAACATTTTTTTTTTCTGAAATTATTTTCCAGTTGAAAAGCATGCTTTTTATTTTATAACGTTCTAGTCCAGTATTGTTTCTTGAATTGCATTATGTTATCTGAGCAATTAGTACGACACTGCTCTATAGTTTCTGCCAGTCTGCCAAAAACCGTTCTATAGTTTCTGCCAGTCTGCCAAACATGTACTTGCTTTGCACATTTTCTCAGTGGTTATCTCCAGTAGTTTCCTTTTTGAAGATTCCTTCACAGACTTCTTGACAGAGCTCCCAGGACTTCAAAAAAACATGTTAATGAGTCAGTGTGTAGGCTGAGGAAGACAGTAAAACTATCCGTTCTTCATGTAACCTTGCTGGTGGTTTTGGCAGCTCAGATCCATCCAGTTTCAGACAATCATACTGAAACACTATATGACGGGAGACAACTGGCTACAAAAGATAACCCAGAGACAAAGGTCGGTGGGGTTGTCTTTTTAGTCATTTCCTTTGCTTTGGAAGCAACACTCCTACAGTAGCCTGTTTAATGCACAGATGCTGGTTGCATGCCTATCAAAAAGCAAAGCTGGTGATTGCATTGACCTTTCTCACTTCTCTAAGTGCTAAATGAAGATCATTCTAAATTATGCATCACCTGCTTCAGTGATATTAGATATTAGGACAAAGACAAACATATAAAAAAAGGATGAAGGAAGGCATTCTAAATAAAAACAAAAAAAAAAAAGATGGGATCAAATATTGCATCATCTAAATGCTAAGGCATTCTAAATAAAAACAAAAAAAAACAGATGGGATCAAGTATTGCATCATCTAAATGGTCAAGGAAGAAAATCCTTTGAAAATACAGTTTTTCTGTCCTTAAAATAGTGATCTAAACCCATGCTTATAGCCATTAATGGAACTTCATTGGCTTAGGCAATTATTCATTACATCTCCAGTCTTTTGTATATCAGTGTTGAATGTGATCACATTTTTAATAAAGAGGTAGGCTGAATGATGAGGCAGAAATCCAAACTACTGTTCCTTTGGGACCTGTCATCTCATCTTTCTAGGCATATCTCCAGAGAGGCAGCATGAAACATATAAACATCTATTATCAACCAAAAATGCTTGCCATATGGGCCGTAATGTTCCTGTCCTTAACACTGTCACTTAGTATCAAGCCAAGATTTGTGGTGGTTCAACCAGGCTGCTCTGTAGCTCTGTTCAAGGTTTCACCCCTTGTATCAGTCATGTCTACCCGTTGCCTCCAGGAAGATCCCACAGCAATCATGGAGCTGCTGACTGCCAGCCTGGCTTGGTGTGCGATCCCAGCACAGGGCTTCCCTCCCTCTTGGGTCTTGGTCATGGAGGACATGTCCATTCCTCTCATTGTGTTTCAGGAGCTTCTGTCACTGTGAACATCCCAAAGTGTACTCAACCATTGTGTGGGAGATACACACAATGTAAAGAGGAAATCTTCCAGAATATCCAGAGGATCTTCTGCCCCAGCTTTCATTTCACCTGCATTGGGGGAAAAGAGATAAATTCTTCCTTGCTCTCAGCAAAAACAGGGGATAGTTCAAGGGACTGACCAGGAAAACTAGACCAGCTTTTAAAAAATAAATAAATAAGAAAGCTTACCAAGTTCTTCTGTGAGAAGGGAAGCATAAGGTTTTTCAGAGGGCTGAGAAAAGAGAAAAAGAAACATGCATTAGGGTTAAAAAAACTCACTTGTGATCTGCTTTGGTACTTTAGCTCCCTTGTTTAGAGACACCTTTTTATCAAAGCTGCAGTCTGTACCACAGGTAAAGCCATAGCACCTGGTGTATATGGAGGGGGAAGAAGGGAGGATGGTAGGTCCTTACCCATCTTTAATGGGGATTAAAAGGAGACTTAGTCATCTTTTGTACATTTACTTTTTTATTGGTCCAGGAATTATAGTTTTATACAGGCCCTGAAAAAAACAAAACAAAACAAGACAAAACTTTTTTCCTCCTTTTGTTGTATAATCCACTCTGTTGGAGTCACTGGGAGTGGGTCCCTGTAAGGGACAGAATACAGCATGGATGGTACCTGTAAACCTATCTAGTCAGGTTTTGCAAATACGCACTGGAGCAACTGTCTCACCCACCCATGGCTAAACCAGTTGCTAGCTTTAGGAAGAGGAGGCAATTTCCCCCCAGACTCAGATGGAAGTGACCATGGGGTTATCTTTGTTTTCCTCTGTAGGGGTGCTCCTAGGATCCTTGGGGAAATCTTACTAAAGAAAACCGTCCCTGTAGGGACACGTAACCCTTATTCTCTTCTGCTTTCTTCCTGAGGCACAGTAATAGTTCCAGCTTTAAGTTTAAAGTTTCAGTCTTAAAGTTGTTATACAGTGGTTGAAAAACGGTTTGTAACCATTTCTATGGATCCTTTTTGACTATGTATTTACCAGTCATTCACACGATGCAGAATCTACATCCAGCATCTCCCACAGTTTCTCTAAAGCTAACAGATCAAACAATCCAGATTTCTTGAGAAAGCACAAAAGTGCGATCAGTGTGGTATGACCTTTTGGTGGGGAAAAAGTAGGACTTTGATGTGCAGATATGCAGTCCATATTGGCAGTAACATTATTAACAGTTTTATAAGGGAAGTCTTAGTTTTCAGTCTGGTACAGAAACTAACATTTTCAGGAAGATCCAGGAAGAGTTGGAGAGTTCATTCTTTTTCTTTCTGGGCAGTCACCCAATTATTCAGGCCAAAAGAAAAGAACTTGCTACACTTACAGGCAAACCTCTCTGGGAAACCTGATGTTTAGATGTCAGTTGCAAAGGGTTTTCCACTTTCCTCCAGAGCAGCTTATATGGAGTGGAGACATTGAAGGTAAGTGGAAAAATGAAATGGATCAACCCCAAAATGCCAATGATTTTTATACTAAAAACTAGGAGTTAAGTGAAAAAAAACCTCTATTAAAACTTGACACAAAACTTGAATTTTATGCCCTTTATCAACTGCCAAAGGGGAGAGGTGGGAAAGAGATGAAATTTTTCCTCAAAAATCTGAGAACAGCGAAGCCTGCCCACATGACCTTTGTAGCCCTTCATAACCTTTCATAGATGAGCTCTTTCTTCCAGTCCCACTTCCACCCTGTAGAGAATATCACTATAAATCCACTTAGCTCAGTACAAGCCTCATACACTTTCAGCTACAATTCCTTTAAAACTGAAAGAAGCACATGGAGAGATTTCATTTGTAGCTATGTGACTTGTTGTGATCTTTCATAGGAATAGGGTGCTAGAGGTGGTGGACCATGATGCAGGATGATAATTCTGCTCATCTAGGCTAAGAAATTGTGGCCATTGTTACAACACCCACGTAACCCACTGTCATAATTTGTTTACTATTGGAAAAGAGCTAGAAACTTACAAGGGCAAATTTATAACAAATGTTGAGATTTATCAAAGAATTCATTGATCCCCTTCACTGTTCAATTATCTGAAAGGTATGAAAAAAACAACTGAGGCCTGTAATTAGTCAGAGCATCTGTCATGGCAGCTGGAGCAGCACACAAGATGCATGAGTGAAAGCATTCTCCTGCTGAATGGTATCGGGAAAGGAAAAACTAATGGGTTTTAACTAAAGGGACATGTGAAGAGCAGGACAGGATGGACAGGGAGATTGTTCAGACCTATCGATAATGTATGTCATAGGAAGGATCTATACGCAGATACATTTAAATCTATATCTACTTTGCCTATCAGTATGGTTCCTAAAGGTCCAATCCAATATGTTTATAAATCAATGGAAGAAGTGCCACAGACTTTATAGATAAGAGGGCCAGAAAGCAATCCATAGCAACATTCATATGACAAAAAAAGAGATACTTGGGTACACTAGCAATTGCTGGTACTTAGCTCAAAAAGAAAAGTAGAGGCTGAGCTGAGCAATACTTTGATCATTGATCTTAAAGATCAAACTCTTGTGAGGTTAGGCACTGTTATTTCCCAGGAGCTGAGCTCTCTCCTGTTTGAATAGTGTATTATGATAATCTTTTCATAAAGCCTCTTCCCAGTCTTCCTGTCCCTGCTTTTTTAAAATAAAATTTCTTCTTTTACTTTTCCCACACCAAAAGAAAAAAAAAATGTTGCTTCTTGTAATTTTCACTTCATCATATGTGCATTGTTTCCAACAGGTAACTAAGTGTTCAACATTATAACGTTGATAGTTTCTGACTTTTTAATTGTCTATGATATTAATTTTAATTGTAATGATTTGATGATGAATATTTATTATATACAAAGTCATGCTGCTTCATTAGGGAGAGGAAAGTAAGAGCTATCTTACGAAAACCTAGTCATTAACACACTATCATAGAAACTTTGTTCAATTCCCAGTAGCAAATCTCTGAAAGGAGGGATTTGAGGGATGTATATTGGACATTTCCTCCTTCTGTGTGTTCTTCAAAGGTAAAGACACCTTTCCTGTCATCAGCATGATGCGCATAGCTCTGAGTGACAGAAATGTAGTGGATTTTATAGCCAGCAATATTGGTGCCTATGGACTTGAGGCAGCACCTCAAGGCTTCTGAGGATCTAAGTTTAGACCTACTGGTAGTTAGATGTCTAAGCACCTTGATGGATTTAGCCCTTAATCATGGAGATAATGTTTGCCTGGCACAATGCAGTGTCATACAAGGATATCCAAATGAACTCCAAGGCAGATTAGGAACCAGAAGCAGAACAGCATCCTTATCATAGCACTCCTGTATCTCCTCCAGGTATAAATCTACACACAGTAGTGTTAGTCTAGTAACTCTAGTAAGCTGTCCAAAAAGATCTTAAATCTACAGCAGATTCAGCGTTGAAGCTGGGAAATTCAGAGCATACGGAAAAGGTACAACTGGTTCAGGATCAAATCTCTGTGAATCACAATTAATTCTGTGCCACTGTAGGTAGATGCACCCCTGGGGGAAGGATGTGGGAAATGTCCTTTTGTAGCATGAAGAAACATTTCTATGTCTGTGTAGTTTTATTGTTTTAAATGGCAGCTGTTTATTTGGTGGGTTGCAATGTTAGAAAAAGCCAGGTACATAAGTCCCTGGGTAAAGAGCAAGTGAGATACTGAAATAAGCATAGGGGTGTTTAAGTGTCTTCAAAATCCGACTTCACACTAACTACAGAATACAGTGCAACTAAATACGTGGCCCTAATTTATTAAAATCTTCTGCCTGTAAAGTGGAAGCTGCTTCCACATCCAGTAGAGTTCTTGGGACTGTACCCTGGGTGGTCTCTAGGAGGACATGGGCTCAGACTCAGACAGATACTACTTCTTCCCAGCACTGCCTTTCTTACACCATCTTGCTTTTCTCAAATGTTGTTACAGCTTGGTTTGGTTGATGTTCTTCTACAATGCATGTCAGAGCAAGGCCAATGGTATTTTTGCAAATGCTGAAATCAGTGGCTTTTTCCCTTTATTTCAGGAATATATGTTTCCCCAGCTTTAATTCCATTGTCCAGTATGCAATCTACATGATCTTTTCAACCACAGAATTTTTCCAGGTCAGTATTAGATGAAGGTGGACATCCAGTATATTTTAGTTATAACACATTTCTTTCCTGTGTTCTCTAATTTTTCATATTCTGAAAATAGTATGATAGCCTAGTGCTGAAGAAATTAATAACTTGCACTTCTATTATGCTGCCTCTGAGGCTATCTCAGAATCAATATCAAATCAACACATACGACTTAATACTAGAAACAAAATACTGCTTTTCTATGAGTTTTGAAACTCAAAAGTGAAAAAGAGTAGGCAAGTTTGCTCCTAATTTAGGTGTTACCAATATGCAAAATATATTGATTAACTAGTTAATCTAGTTTATGCACCTCAAAACCCGTGGTGAAACTTACACAGAAAAGAATCAAGTAATTTGCTTGTTGAAGACCTACATCAGGGCATGGAATAAATCAGAGTCAACCCAACTGCTAGTTTTGTAGTTTAAATTAGGAGACATTTCCCTTGGATGTGCAGTGAGCACAAATAGACTTGGGTATTTTGATGTTCAGGGCTATCGTTTAACCTGGATTTGAGTTGCCAGTAAATGTAACAGGCCAAGAGATTTCACATCCAGCACTCCATTTGACCTGTCTTTGATGGCAGCCAAAAGTGATGGTTGCAAAAGAACGTGCATAATAGAAATTCACAGGGCTACTCAAATTTCCCATGGACGAATATCTCCTTCACAGTTATGACAGGTAGTGTCAGTAGTCTTGACAGATGCATCAAAGATTTAATGATACGGAAGTTACACCATTGTGTTGTTCTGAGACATTTTCTAATGAGAAATCTCTGTTGGAGCTTGAAACTAAGTCAGTCTTTAACAGGCAAAGCAACAAACAGAGAGCTTGAAAGGCAGAGTGAAAAAAAAAAACATGTCTGCTCTCCTTTTTTGCTAATAAAAGCTCTGATTCATGAACAAAACTGTTCTAATAAAGCCCTGCACAGGAGTGTCACATCTACACAGAAATCTCTGAAAACTGGATCTCCTTACAGTTAATCTCTTCTCTAGAGTGGCAGTGTGATAAATTTTGAGGAGTCCTTGGGCACTTTGTACTGTGTAGAAGATCTCTCCAGACATTTTCAAATGCCAGTTTGGAGCATCCTAATGGAACTGCTTTGATAGCGATTACCTAATGATGTAGTCATGAAAATGAAGCCTTCTTACAAATATGCAAGTGGAAAACTAAAATTTGAGGATTCCTAAAATATTAGTTCTTTTTAAAATCATTTATATTTGTCTTTGTAAGCAATTTAGAAGCAAACATTTAACTCAGCATTTTTTCAAGAACACTTAATGTTTTACTCTTTTCTTGAAAAATTAACTGCAGCATAGTATTAAACAAATAAATTGTATCCATTAATGATCACGCTGGTAACAACCCGAGTGAACAATCTTGAATTTCTTTATTGTTTGTGTGTTTGGTTTATAAGTATTCTGTATTGCAACAAAACCAGAAAAAGTGGTTCCCAGAAAAGAAGTTGAAGCACTTTATCCCATAAATGCAGAAAGAGGAATTAATGACTTAAAATCTTTGGTCCCTGTTCATTCCATGAATGAATCATTAAACTTAGGAGGCACAATGTCTGACCACATTTACCCAAATGATTTCCACAGAATGTACACGTGTCATCAGGCGAAAGTATAAGGACAAAACACAAATAGCCCAGGCTTTGTATATACAAAGGCAAAGAGTATTGTTTCAGATTTTTTTCCTTATTTTTTATGTCATCTTCTTTGTATCTATAAAATACTATTACTTACAGTCCTCAGGCTAGTCCAGTGGAGCTTAATAGCATATCATAACCTTTGTAGAGATTTTTAATATATTTATATATACACATATATATATCACTCTTTGAGAAATCTCACATGCTGTAAGTCCTAAAGAAGTCTAAAGAATTAGCTGCAGAACCTGTTAAGTCTATGTAAAAGACTACTGATATAGATCTGTACCCAGTGAAAGTTGCCTCAGCTTGAAATTGAGCTGAAAAATCTCAGTGAGCTACTCCCTGAAGCCAGAGGTGCCTAATCTTTCTCTTTCATTTAAAATCCCTGAGGAATGGTACCATCAGACCTTTCTTACTCTGAATAGCTTTGCATCTAACATACTCTTGTTTTAAAAACTGGGGATTTCTATAAGTCTCCTGAAAGTCTTCACCCAGGAGGTATTTTCAGAGAAGGACAGATGAGCCCAGAACATTATTTCCTCATCATGCAGCTTTCAGTGCTTTCCACAGCACACTCAACCCACCTAACTTTCAGCCTGTCTTTCAGCATTGTTTAGCATGACTTACATCTGAATTCTCCCCTTGGACCACACTCACAGATATCTACCCCACCGGTCTGCCCAGGGCATAATTGTGGCCTCATGCCATGCCCCAGTACCCCAACAGACCTCCCAGTTATAGAAAGACACCTTTTTCAGTGTGTAGGTATGTGCTACAAGATACGGAAGACAGCATTTCCTCTGAGGTGGACCCTTACAGGAACAGCCCTGCTCACACTACAGCAAATTTGTGATGTAACATGCTACAGATTCATCTTCCTCAAGAGCATGGTTCCCCTGCAATTAGAGGTCCAGAGCATTCAGACACTATGAATGACACTCCAGCTAAAAACGCTGCCATAATGTACCCAAAGCCATGCCACAATGGTGCTTGAGCTAAAATGGGCCTACATATGAATAAAATATTGGGTTATTGAGAATGGGCTTCCTTGTCACTTACTCTTTCACAGTATAAACTTTTAAATACTTGTTTTTCCTGATAGCTGCAACTGTGAGGAATCTTTCCGCTGATATGTAGGATTTTTAGGTGCTATTATTAGCTTATTGAAATTAAACTGCTGTTAATATGAAAGGCTTAAATATGAAACAAGTACAGGGTGACCTAAAACTAGGATAACTTCATTGTCTTGCCAAAACTAGGATATCTTCATATTCCATTAAGGCCTGTCATGTGTGGCTATGGGCATGAAGAAGATAGTAAGGATTTAATATCTAGGAATTGTAGTACTAATGCTCTAAAAGACATGTAGACTAATATTATAAAAGTAGGCCTGCTTTAAGAAGAGAGAGAAGATAGTTTATCAAGATCCCATCTCTTCCACTGGAGAGAACAGCACCCAAGAAGAACCCATAGGCTGACTAACCAAAATATTAAATTGTAAATGTCTGAGATGAGTACAGCAGAGGTGAACTTGCCAATATTAAACTAAAGTGTCACAGGTCTGTAAGCACTTTACTACTTGCCAAAGGGTGATTTATCACCTAGTTCAATAACAGAGTAGATGGCTGGAAAATGGGCTGTGCTCAGTTATATATATATAAGCTCATTGTCTACCAGGAACTTGGTCATAACCTCAAATGGCATTATAGGTCTGATGGTTATGCCTCCTGCTCTACCTTGCCTTTAGCATCAACAAGACCAAGTCATATACCCAGGTCACTTTATGCTATCCACCTTAAAAAAGAAAGTCAAAGACAGATCCAAAAACAAAGGCTGATCCTGAACTAAAAAGCAACAAGGAAAAGCAAAATAGAAAAGTAGAGAAGAAAGCTAACAGACCTTTGGAGAAGTCTTAGTTAATAACGTTAGAATATTTTAAAAACAAAGATTTTAAAGCTTTTAAATTTTGAGGAAAGAAAATACAAAATCTAGTCATTGGCAAGAACAGAAGCTGCAAGGAACATTTCACCTCTGCTAGTCAAGACTGACCACAATTTTAGGCTAGGGTTAGTGTGAAAAAAAAAGGGTAAAGTTTAGAAATTATTGTCATAAAGGTCAATTGACAAATCAAGCTCATGTGGAGGGTTTTTTTGTATTAAAACTGCTTCTTATTGAGACTTACGATGACGAAAGAAGGGATCTTCACTGAAGATGTATTTGTCGAGCACTGAACTCCACATCTTCAGGTGTACTGGGACTTCTTTACAACTTTGCATCTGAGACTTAGGTAAGAGTTATCCCTAGCAAGTCAATGTAAAATTAACTTGTTTTCTGTATTATGATTATTTTTCTGATAATTTTACTCAAATTTGGCTTTGCCGTTAATTTAAATAATAATAAAAATGCAAGATTTCCCCTCTCTCCCACAAACATTGTCTTATAGTCTTTTTCCCACATGCCCACCTGTGTCCTGACCCCAAGTTCCACCTTTGTCCAGGAAACATTGCAAATCTTTATGCTGACTGGAGTTAACAGAATGTTTTCCACACGGTAACTCAACAGAAACTGCCTTGTTCATACATATTTTATGCTCTGGATAGAAGGATAACACAACAAAGCAGCTCAGCTTCTACAAAAACAGTTTGAGGACCTAATTTTCCTGTTTGTTACTCCAGTTTTATGCCAATAGAATTTCTGTAGCGTACAACATGAAAAACACCATGCTGAATCAGTCTTTGAGATTATACCCCCTGTGTGCAGATACATTAGCTGGGAGCTCTTCTATTTTCAAATCTTTTTCTAATAAGGTTGCCTAAGACTGTAAGACACAAGATTTGTAATATTTCCAGTAGGCTACACACACACAAATAGAGAGAAAAAAAATGTATAGAGCACTGATAGCACTGATGCACTGCCTTAACCTTTGAATATGTGATGTTTTGCTTAGTGGTTACGTGTTCCACAGGGTCTTAAAGTATATCAAAGTAGTAAGTATGCAGTAAAATCAGAGAACTAGATTTTCAGTTAATGGGAAATATCTGTAAGAGGCAAAGTAGATATTTTTCCTCCTTTGCCAGCTGAAGAATACCTTTTTTTTGAAAAAATTAATAGACTATCTTTCATCCCAATCCTGATGGTAATGGGGCAGAAGAGGGTAGATAACATACTTAGCTTTGCAAGCAGAAGTAACAGTCCCCTTTCTTTCAATATATTAATTCCACTCTTCCATTTACAAATATTTTATAGTAAAGATACTTACCATTATGCAAGTATTAGGAGTATTAAATCTATACTATGATAAAAATTAATTAGTAAGGAAGGCATTTCTGCCTGCAGGTAGGAACTGGTAGGAACTGGTGGCTGGCTCCTACCTACACCTTTCAGCTGACACTGATCCAGTAAGAGCTACCCTAAATATTAAATATTAACCTCTTGCTTCTGTTTTCCTTCATTCAAATTCTTTATTTTCTTTATTGCATGGAAATCAATCTGTATAGAAGTGGGAGTTTGTTTCTTTGATTTAATTTACAATATTTTCACTTTTTGAGTGTCTGTCAGGCACAAGTGACTTTGAGAGCAAAGACTGAGGAACAGTGAACTAGAGAAGACTAAGAAACTAAAGGGAATGAGGTTTAGTTCTTTTTTGAAATGCATAAGGAGTGCTGAAATTCTGATATCTCATTCTTCTGAAAGATTGCAGTAGTCACCAGAAATGGTACATATATAGTAGAGCAATCAAGTGAAGCCAAAAAGTGACAACCTTCTTCCCTGGAGTGAATCAAGGATAACAACAAGAAATTATAACAAGTTTTTGATGCCAGTTGTGGAATTTCCAGACATCACCTGGAAAGAAAACCTGACACAGAAAAGCAGGCAGGAGGACAGAAGGAAGGCAAGCATAGCCTAAGCTCTTGTTAAACTGAATTGGCTTGTAGAGGCTTGCAGTCTATCCATCAGCCAAACACTCAATCGTGCATCTGAATGAGGCAAAATTCTGTAGCCAAACATTTCACTGAAATGCCAAAACCAGCACTTAGCTGAAATGTATATGCAGAGGGTTTTGTTTTTCTAGTCGCATTCCAGAGTTGCAGTCCAGCTGTTCTTAAGTATAGTGGGTTTATTGCCACAGAGAAGTGGTTATAAGGTAATATTTTTGAGACCATCAGAAGAATGGTACCTCTATGAAATTTCAAATGTGAAATTTAAGATACAGCAATTTTTAGCTGGCCTGAAAATGACAAGAAATGGAAATACTTTCATCGATCAGGTTTAAATGCATCTAAAAATTATTTATTACATGCTTACCAACAGATAATTTATCCCGTGGTGAAATGCAGAATTTGTTTAATAGGTAAACTTTGTTTTAGCATCAAAGTGGAAATACATTTTGGACTGCATCTGGTCCTTGAATTGATTCAATCATGGGGGGAAAAAAATGGTTTTGGAAAAGCAAACAATTATCTGTTCCGTGACAGAAAAAAATATTGCCACAATATTTAACATCATCTTGCATTAAGAAGCCTTTAATTGTAACACAGTGAAATAATTGCCATTAAACACAGGAGTTTATGTCACTATCTAAGCAATTCTGCCATAACTTGTAAAAACACATGCATTTGGGAAACACAGGGTCAAAAAAACCTCCCTGCCTGAATTCTCATTACAGCCCATTGCTCCCCCTTACTGCTATTAGCCTTTCATAATGTAAAACATTTCTTCATTTCCAACAGATAATACTTTCAGTCGAAAGGTAATTTTTGAAGTCTATTACTTGCATTCTTAGTGAAGAGTACAATGTAGCATTTTGTTCTAATATGCCATTGAAATTGTTTGAGTAGACACACCATGGAATCAAATACAAAATGTCAAAATGGTTTCCATTAACTATGCACATTTGCACTGCTTCAGTTAATGGGCATGTTTTTGTTCTTCTCCTTCATCTTTGCATCTATAAGATGAAATGATTCAGTTAATGTAACTGAAAAGTACATTGAAAAGGTAGAGCAAATTACAAAAGCATCAAACCACAATTCCACCCACGTACTTTATTTTATAATGAAGTTTAATAATGACTAAAATTGTCTTCAGATTTAAACATCAGTCATTTCTGCAATTGTGGTTAATGTGAAAAATCTCACCCACAGTAATGTTTTAGGAAAACATGGTAGAAATGGTACATTATATTTTACACTGAGATGTCATAATGAAATCTTAACTAGATATCATTGAAATATATAGTATGTTAAAAGTAATTTGCCACTACGGGCAGGACTGAAACAGGGACTATGTCCCCATCAGCGTGATAACAGTTCTTTTTATATTATAAAACCTCTATTGTGCTTCACCACCATTATGGTGAGAGAGTCTTTGATACTAGGTATCACCTAAAATACTGTTATAATATCTAAATTACTTGTTTTGTACTGATAGTGTCATAAAATAGAGAGTGTTTTATGAGAGTGAACATCAATGAGAAAATTATTTTCTCGGAAGGACACAAAATGGATTCATCTTCATTTTGAACACCGAAGTCTCTTACAGCATTAAGATATTTTTGAACGGTTGCCTTTCCTACCCTTGCCTCGTGAGGCTGTTGTATGCCACCAAATCCTTAGTCCCTGAGTTTAGTCCCACATTTAGGAGCAGGATCCCCAGGAAAGTCCCGGGCTGCTTCCTGCACCCGTGCAAGCGTTTCAGCAGCACCAACTGCCCTCATGGTTATACAGACTCCTGCTGCAACGAGCAAAACAAGGAAGGAGAAATGTTCTCACACAGCTCTGTGCCTGGTTCAGAGAGGGCTAAACATTGTCCTTCTCTGGCTGAATGAATTTTTAGACAGTGAAATTTAATTTGGGTCAAAGTTGGATTAACTGCCATGGAAACTGTATTTAAGCCACACTTAAAAGAAGGAAGGAAAAAAAAAAAGAAAAGAAACCCTATGTTCTGCATATTCAGGTTCTCTTGGTGCCTGAATGAATGAGCTCTCCCGATAATTAAATTTAAAGCCAGCCCTGCGCAGCACCTCTCTCTAAGGAGCCGTGTGGTGAGGAGAGGCAGCCCAGGCCCAGCCTGGATGGCAAGATGGCTGCCCACGCTGCCCTGCCCCTGCCTTCTCGCCCCTTCCTCACCCACGGGCAAGTGAAATCCGACATTTGTGAGGTGATTATTTTTTTTTTCCCTGCTCGACATTAAATTTTCTGGCAGTGGTCACCAGATGGCAGTGTTATATCGGCGACCCCTGTCCCCCACGGACCCCTTAAATCGCAGGGCCAACAAACGGGTGCAAACGGCCCATGGCTGGGGCCACCGAGCGGTGGTTCGGGCTGCCCCCAAACCTCAGGGCGTCTGGCTTGCTAGGGCCGGGCTTGGAAAAAAGAGTCCTGTGTCCTGTCCTAAGGCCAAAAAAAATCTTAAAAGAGATGCTGTGGAGCCTAGCTTGCAGTTCCTAAACTCAGGGCTTTCCGCTGAAGATGCTTCTTACATACGGCGAAGACTATTTCTTTAGGGAAGGAACCAAAAAAAAATTAAAAAAAAAAAAAAGCTGTGTGTCTGTGGTGTTATATATAGAAATTCAGATACAGTTAGTCTCACAGCTGAGCTAGAGAAAAACCAGTTTTTTTCCAAGACTGAGCAATTGCCGCTTCCACTAAATTCGATGGGCAATGTGCTGCTAAATATCAGAAAGAGACTAAATAATTTATTCTAGCCTGATTTATTTACAGTATATATTACTTCTGCAGAACACAACTTTCTATAGACCCCTGTACACCTGAATTGTGGATGACTTAAGGAACCAAACACTTGATTATCTTGCCAGCTGTCTGCACAGATTCAGTCCCACTGCTCTTCAAGTTTCTTATAATGGACTTTTTTCTTTTCCAGTAGGCTGTATGGTTAACTTCCTCAATAAATTAAAATGTACATAGTTTAGATGTCCATAAACACTTGGTGAGTCACACACAGTGTCTGGGATGATGCTGCAGTATCCTCTGGGGCCACGTTGCAATACAAAATATGTGCTCCCTGCTGTAGACACGTGGCCGCAACCTGCCGTTAGTTTGTAAACCCTCCTTTTCTGCCTCTGCTTCAGTGCAGCTGCAAAAGTCTGGAAGCAGAAATAACACCGAGGTTCTTTCTATATGTGACAAACACACATCAGATTTAAAGTCCTCTGTTCATTCACTCGAATGTCAGTTTTAATGGCAATGTCTAGGACTGCAACAGCGAAGTAAAAAGACAGGCAGTCAGATGGCTTCCAATCCTCCTTATGTGATTCCTGCAACACCATCACTATGCAGATATAAGAAGATTATCTGCTGCCAGCAATACTGGACCATAGCATGGTATCATCGATACTGACGTTGATGCTTCTTTTTTGCAGGTCTGTGTCTTCTTCAGATAATGATCAAAAAATGACAAGACCATCATTCCCAACACATCATACATCATATGCTTCCTAAACCCGGTGGACATAAACTGAAAAAGATGGCCAGCCATTACATAAATTATCTGCAATACTTTGGCATGCAAATCCTGTTCTCACAGGTAGTCCCTTAAAACATCATTTTTCCCTCTGCACAGAGGAATGTGACATGGCAGAAAGCACCATGCTCTCTAATTATCTGGATTAATTCTCCGAGCTATGGACTAGTTCTCTTAAGTCACACCCACAAGGTTTTATGTGTGCCCACAGGCACAGCAAGTAAGACACTGCTAGTTACTCAGGTTTCACTGTATCCTAGAAAAATTCCTTGTCACTGCAATCTATGGGTCACAGCTATTGTACTCAGGTCATTGATTTTGTATACTGCTGTAGTAACTAAAGATACTCTATTCAGGGCTCAGCACCACATGATGAAAACTGCTATCAGCTCCTCCTGCTCACCCTAAGGGAGTTTGTGTCAGTTAGAAAGGTGTTATTCCATAAAATGAAGGGAAGCAATTTGTTTTTCGAAGAAGTTCAAGGGTCAGGGGGGAAGTTCCAAATGCAAAACCTCTTATCACTGTCTCCTCACTAGATGCAAACTACCGCTAGGTACAGATGAAAGAAGAAATTATAATGAATGAATGTAACCCTCTTGGAGGGGATTGGTACATCAGGTCCCAGTTACTGCACTACAGGGCAGACCAAGATTCAGACATGCCATACCCTCTACACAAAAACTTAGGTCTCCCTTTTCACAGATATGTTTTGAGCAAAGCCTAATCTATCAGATGTTATTAATAAGAGACCCCAACATATGCCCATATCTAACTCAGCCTCACAACATAGCTGACATCATCATGTTAAAAGTAGGGCAGCACTGATTGCCATTAATACCCCTGTGTCGAACCATTTATTATTTACTTATTGAGCAGATCTATACAGAACAAGAAACTTGTCTTTGCCCCAAGGATCTTGGTATATGTTTCACTGGAAAAGCAAGTAGTAGATCTAGATATTATTAAAACTTATTGCCTGCTACAACATGAAACAATTAAGAAGAGCTGAAGGTACTGCTGGCTTACTCTTCTAATGCAGCGATGCTTAGGAGGCTTTGTGGGGTTTTTTCTGGTATACTTACTGGACCTTTGCCTTCTTGTCTTCAAAGCAGAATAAGAAAGACACAGAAAAAGAGACACAAGTGTAGTGGGATTTCTTTCTTTGATGCTAATCAACAGCTGAAGCTGAGAGAGTTGTGCCAGTGCACCTTTCCATTGGAACTGTCTGATTTGTTTTCATGGATGAATGACAGCTCTGCTAGATAGTGCAGGAGATGAGCGTTTTAAGAGGGACATGAGCAAAGAAGAGGTAATATTTTCATGCATAAGGCTGAGAAGGAACCCTTTTATTAGTGATCAGCATGAAAAAAAAATGCACAAAAGGGAGGAGAATAAAAATGTGCAGGTAGAGCCAAATCTGAAGATGGAGACTGACAGAAGCAGAGAATTTGGTGGCACAGGGACACAGCACTGCAGCAGTGGAAAGAAGATCTACACTTTCTGCAAAACATGGGAGCCAGTGGGAAGACATCAAGAGGAGAGTGGCTTCATGATGGAGGATGGATGAATCAGAAAAAGAAAATTCCCTTCTTGCCTTCTATTAAATCTATTTGGCTAAGTAAACCTTTTGTACCTTTAGTTGAGCTATCAGATAGTCAGTGGAACCTCTGTTCCCCCATATGCTTACAGAAGATCCACAGGGCTTTTTTATGGTTTTGGAAGCTATTTGCCAACATAAATTTTTGCAGTGGTTTGTAAATGCAACTCAACGTAAGAAGCGAAGATCCTTCTGTATCTAAGGGTAGTCCATTTCAAAGGTGAGTAGGAAGTGCTCATCTAACACATCACACATGCAGGCACAATCTTCCTTTTGGAGCCCAGACAGACTTGACACTCATGGGTGCTTCTTAGACTTCAAAGATTGGGAAATCAGTTACAGTGCAGAAAGGGATCTATTTTAAACATGCGTCAATCGATCCTATTTGTTGTTTGGAGTCTGTACATGGATTTTCATGTTATATCTTGGCTGTTAAAGTTGGCAACAAAGCGAAGACATTAGTTTTTCTAACACAATGTTCTGTCTGTATGAAAGAGGACTTCAAAAGTGGAACAAAGCTCCTGTTGTTAGAACAAAACCTTAACTTTGCTGAGGACATAGCTGAGGATGACAGATATCAGTTGCCAAAAGGTACCATTGTTACTCCTCTATATCAAATGAAAATCAAATTTGGAGAGTTGAAAGCCTTCAAACCATGCCATTAAGCTATTTTCAAATTAGATGGAAATTAGATGACATCTGCAAAGGTAAGTGGTTTTTTTCTGGGTTTTTCCCTGATTCTTTCACTGAAAATCAAGCACACACAAAAAAAACCAAAACCCCCAAAAAACACCCACAGTATGGAAAGTGACTCTTCATTTTTGCTTAGATGGTTAGGTGACATACCCAACACCTGGTGATATCCAACATGCTAAATAAACATTTTTCTTCTGGGTTGTAGTGCTGGTGATTGTCAAAATAATATTTGAATAATGAAAAATGTGACAGGATGTGTAATGTGCCAAATGAATGTTAAAGAAAAGATTAATAAGCCAAGAAATAGCGCTCCAGTCTTTTTTAATGCAACATAATTACATTGCCATAATATCCCATATGACATTTAGAAGAACTGTAAATCTAGCGGATGCTGATACTTCGTTTTTCTTTCTCTTTTTTTGCTTTTCCTGAACTCTTTAAATCATTTACATTGTTCTCTACAGTTTGCCTTTGCTTCTCATGTCTCTGTAGTAATCCTCGTATCAGATTGGTTTTCCTCATGATTGGCAATAAATGTTTTGGTTTTTTTTCTCAAGTTACTTTAAAGTGCCACTAATGCTATGTTAGAGAAAGATTCTTCCCAAGTAAGAAATATGACTGGAGATCATAAGAGATGTCATCGTCAAATGGCTACAGCTGCATTCATGTCCACTCCTGGGCAGACTTGGTAGGTGTTTAATGAAGAGTATCTACTACAAGTGTCCCTACAGCAACTTCTAAAGACTATGAAAAAAAAATATACACAGAGCAGTACAACTGACTCAGAGTTTGCAAGCCTGGCTGGTTCAAGAGATTTTTTGAGATATTTTTTTTTTTAGTCTGTAAATGACTATTGAAATAGTTGTTATGCTCCTTGATGTATTACTGTTAACTATCCAATGCATGAATCTGACTGAACATAAAGTAGAGAGAAAGCTTTGAAGTAATAGGTTGGGGTAGGGACAAAAAACAAATTACACCAGTGTAATGCAGTCAAAAAGAAACACAAACTGACATCCTTCTTGCAATACAGATTTTGTGAAATGGTGGAAAAACTCCTATCATTTATGATTTCCTGAAGAATGGACACCTATTTATAAATGAATGGCTCTGTAATAACTTGGTGACACCTTCATAAATCTCACCAATATAGAGCAGTGTGGGACACATCTGATGAGAAATGTGTTTACTCCTTTTGGATTAAAAATAGAAAACCACAATAGAACAAGTTCATTGGCAGGTTCAGGTGGCCACTTAGTATATAATAGAATCAGGAAATGAAAGTGCCCTGTGACACAGAGAGAAACACCACGAGCACCCCTTTTCAGAGGACATGAGCAAGCATCTTACTGTGGCTTGGTTTTTTTTTTTGATTTTCAGCATTTAAATACCAGCAACTGTACCTCTTTACAATCAGCTAAATATTTATTCACTATTTCTGCTTGTTATTTCTTCATTAACAAGGTTTTCCCTGCTGCGCAGCAGAATATGTGAGTAACTTTGCAAATGTCAGAAGCACTCAATTCGGATCAACTGGAGGAAGTGATAACAAGACTCATAATCAAGTGGAAGTACAATAGTGGCACATTTCAAGCTGCGAAATAATAGATCGATTCAGAAGACTCTTTCTCATGGGATAATACCTCCATTTGTTCTTACTTTGAGATTTGTTTTTATTCACTGTCTCAATGGAATAGTTTTTTTCTTTTAGCGTCCTATTTGGAGGCAGTAATTTAAATTATATTAGACCACTAATTGTTGTTTTATAAAAGAAATGTTATATTTTTAATAAAGATAAACTCAAGCTAATATAAGGAGGGTTTAAAAAGTTTTGGATTAAGTTCTAAGGGTGTCACACTTCTTACCTGTCTGTGTTTGAGTGGCAGGGAGTTTTAACAGCCTAGTGAAAACTATTGAGCACCCTGTTTAGCAAGAGCACTGCTGAAATTTATTCTGGAAGCAAGGAAGGATCACACAAGCTAAACAGGGCTTTTCTGAAAATTGGGCTTTTAAATTTGAACTGACACAATTTTTTCTTTACACTATAATCTATAAAAGTGCTGCAACTAGTTAATTTAGTAAGAAAATCTAGAATATTTTCCCTTTGTCTGCTGGATCTCTGGATTTCTAGTCTGTGTCACCAATAAAATGTCATTAGATAAATTTCATTGATACTGCTTACTGTTCTCTCTAGATCCTTTTGCAGTGCAATGACAAGTTAATATTAAAGTCTGGTTTCATTATTTTTCAAAGAGATTAACTGTAGAATATTGTCTCAAAATTACCACTCAAAGGTCTTTCTCCATTTCCTGTTTGCTAATCAGTCTGTGGCTTCTGAGTCATTCTTTCATTTCAAAACTGAAATGAATTAGATGTGTTCTATTGTTCTTTCTCAATGGGAAAAAAAAATGTATATCCATTTTATTAAACATGATGGTCTTTATCCAGTAGGCTGTTTTGCAGGACTCTGTAGGTTTCAGCATGATTATTCATGTGATTAAAGGATATCAGATTGGGTCTCTCTTTAGCTGATGTATATTTTTATCCTCTTTGACCAAGGAGATGCTCTAACATAATTTCCAGTTAAAAACCTTTCTTATGGGATAAATCAATCCCCTCAGCTTTAGGTACCTACTGTATCCCATGCAGCTGACTGGATTTCCTGAGATCTGACAAAGAGACGGGAAGAGGCTCCTTTAGGGAGCAGTTTGGCACAGCAAGGACAGGTTCAGATTTAGAGTCTCCCTTTAAGAGGAAGACTTTCTCCCAGTTTGGTAGCTGATTTAGGTATCTGAGTGATGGGGGGGAAAAAAAGCCTCCCTTCATTCCAATATATTACTAAATATTGAATCCTCAGCTAATGTAAATTGACATTGTTTTCTTGAAGGCATTGATGCCATGGTGATTTAAATGAGCAAGGAGCTGGCCTTACAAAGTTTCACGGTGCATCTACACCTTCATGTGGCTGAGCTTTCCAACCTTCACTTCCCTTTTAAAGTAAAGGATATCCATGGATGACCTGTCATTTGGGGTCATCCAGTTGAAGGAGAATTGATTTACTTGTCTGGAACTGCACCATGTAGTACAAAATATCTGTCTATAGACATCCCAACAGATAAGTCTTAGACATCTACCTATACCTAAATCTCTTCCCCTGTGACAGCCTGGAACAGGAACGTTCCCAAAACAGACAGGGAGAAGAACTGAACCTTTTGATACACTTCTGTCTCAGTTGCCTAGTCCCTGAGATGATTCTTTCACAGTCAGGGATCCACATCCTAATCTGCACTGAGCTTCCCTTGGCTTTCCCATGCCAGGGAAATCACTGAGACCAGTGATTTAGTAGGATTTGCAAAGGATCATGCATTTATACTGGCAGTAAGTGTGCTTTAAATTCAGTTAAACTGGATTTGTTTTAAGTTAGAAAGGGATATAAACCTTACTGCTTCTGAGATCGGCAAACTTGTAGCTGCTAGAGCTAGAAAGAGTTGTTTTTCTCTAGACAGGGACACTGGGCTGCTGCCATGTGGGGATCTCTCTGCCTTCCTGCCAGTGCTGGTATCTGCTGAAGACAATACCAGCATTTTGGTGAAGGGACTTGGTTGAGATTTTGCCTCAAAGAAGGACAGCTACATGGCAAAGAGCACATCACATCAGATTTGGGCAGTAATCAGTGTGACTCAGAAGAACCAAGAATCATAGGACCAAACCTCTGTGGCCATCTTGCACAGCTGAAGCACTTCACCATACAAAAATTTCAAGGAAAATTGCACGTATCAGTTCCTGACCTGAAAATAGTTCCTTCTGACTGCTTCCCTGAGTCTACCTACAGATTATTTTGTTAACGTTAACCTGGAGGTATGATCTGCAGCATGGATAAGGGATAAAGGTAATATTTCATGCTGTGAACATTTATCATCCAGATGCTTGTGATACAAAATAGCTAGCAACCACATAAAATATGGCTAGAGAAAGAAAGGATAAATTGCACTTACTAATTTAAGAAAAAACAAACCCTACACACAATACATACAAATTCATGTTCACTGCTCCTCCATCAAGTTCATTAACAATCTCCTAGAGACATAAACCAATTTCCTCTAGGATTGTCATCTGAAGGACAGAAGAATATGGATATTAATTTTTTTTCTATGCTGCTTGAGAAACTTTAGAAGTGTTAAGAATTTGAATCACTTCAGATTAACATGATATGAAAGCAGTAAAAGTAGCAGATGACCACTCTTCTCACTGCATCTTGGAGCTGAAGAATTTTTTTTTAATCTTTCTTTCCTAGTCTCCTCTTCTTGAAACCTTAGGCCAGAGTCTTCTAGGATGTCACAGAAGGAAGTCAATTTCTTGTGGAGAATAGTGAATTATAAGCAGATTTTGTAATTTCTGCTCTGGGCTATTGTGATTGTTTTAGTACCTGTTGTTTTAAAGAAAATTACAAGTAATGTTATTCAGACTCTACCTGTTGAAACAGAGTATGTGCCCAAGAGACTGGAAATGGAAGTATAGTCTAGAAATGTTAAAAATCCCTAGACAACATTATTCTCACCACTTTGGCATAATAAAAAGTAAATTATTTTTAAGATAAGTAGCCTGGATGTAGAGCCTTGCTTTTATCATTTTTTCTGTATGGTGTGATGGCATGGTCACACTCTACTAAATATAGACCTTATATGAAGGAGAAAACCAATCTTTCTGTTTTCACTGATCTGCAATAACCCATCCACCATCAAACTCTCTATTTCCTTTGAATGTGATGACATTATTATTCAGAAATCTAGCACTACTCTGGACTGGCTAAATCATAAAATGTGAATGTTTCTAAAATTGCCTTAGAATATGTTTATTTTCAATTTATATAAAAACGTTATAGCAAAAGTGTGGGATGGAGAGATATATATTAAATTTCTAACAATCAATGCTGATATAAACCTCATGGTTTATATTACATACAGAGAAATCATACATTCAAAAAGCAGGCTTTCAAAGCAAGCACTCAGTAGTTAGAAAATGTTGGAATTAAGGTTGCTATTGCAAGGTTGTGTGCACATTTTTCTATTTTGTCTTTATACAATTACAAAATAATTCCTCATACACCACCTACCTCATTCAGCATGCAACATGGTCTTAAGAATAATCTAATCAATAATCTAATCTAATCAATATTCTGGTTTTTTCCTTTTCAGTCTGCAACCTCAGGCCATATGCAGATTTAAAGACAGAAATTTTTTTTTTTTCAGTGACACTCATGATTTCCACAATTGAGTGACATATAAATATTAATTAATTTATTTTCACAACATCTTTGTGAGCTGAAGAGTGACGTGAATATTATTTTATAGCCAGAGTGCCTGAACACATATGTGAAAACAAGTATTTCCATTGATTAGCAGGCAGAATTTGAGACACAGGAAGATCAGACTCCTCAGAGCACTTAGCATCATATAGCAGCTTACATAATCCTATTGACTTTAGCCAAAGTTACGAGTTCCTAGTACGTTTCTAAATCAGATTCCCTGGTACTGCAGTAAAAATTAGTGATGAGCTGTGAAAACTCCAATTTGATGTGACTTCCTGCCACTTTATGGCTACATGTCCTCTTGACTGGGAGCCTAAATTCGTCCTAATGGTCTGGATTTAAGTCCCTTTTTAAGAAAGAGGTTTGAACCCACAAACAGGGAGCAGGGTATGGAAACCATGCTGCTGTTTAACAACCGTCAGTTGGCTGCAATTATGCTGCTGATGCAATGCAGTTCAAAGGCAGGAGGATGTTTCTAGATACCTGCCTGCCCGGAGCATGAGCATACAAGCCAAGGAACTGTAGGAAAGTGTTCTCCAGGCTGTATTCAAGGGACTTTGGCCTTATTTGATTCAGTATTTTCTTGCAGTTCCCTGTGTTGGTCATCAGACAACTGCAACTTGTGAAAAAAAGTTCTGCCACAGCCGCCTTTCTATATAGCATTGCTCCACTCCCAAATTGTTCCTGGATTTGTACTGAGAATGGGAGGGCACTGCAGGAGATGAAAAGGGCAAAACAGTATGTAATAGATGTGACAGTACTTATTCAAAAAGGAATGTTTAATTAAAGTTGCACAGAGAACCTTAATTTTCCAGGTTCCTCATTTCTGAGTGTTGAATGTAAGTGTTGCTGGAAGAGGTGACGCCAAAGGCGAGCTTAGCCCCACATCTCAGTTGGGCAGTGTGCGTAGGGAGTGAGCCAGCCTCCAGCAGTAGCTGACTGACTTCTTATTCTAGGGGTTACAGCTCGTCATGTGTATTAGCCAACAGTGGATCTAGCCTGCACGAGTTTCTCTGATCCCCTTCTAAACTCATTTAGAAAAGCATGCCTTTTGTGCAAGAAAAATATACTTTTTGTGTCTTTCATTTGGTGGCATTACTTGCACTGTGAGAAGAGTTGTTTGCTATTGATCTTTTCCATTCTACAAATCTCCCTTGTGTTGTCATTTTTTTTTTCCAATTTCAAATCTATTTAATTTACTCTGTAGCTGTATGAAAGACAATCAACATCTCTGTTTATTTTTGTTCACTTTGTCTGGATCCTTAGTAATTCTATTATACCTTTTCCTTTTGCTATGGCATGCCCAGAACCACAAGCTTCATTTCTTAAATTTAGAATAATGAAATCTTGAAATATTAATAGATGATTAATATACACTGGGACATGATTATGCATTCTGTTAGGCTCCTAATTATTTTCCTAATTATTCTTCAGATTCTGGTTACATTTATAGACACTGCTGAACTCTAAGCTGTTGTTCTGAAGAACTGTTTGCAGTAGCTTCAGGATCTCTTTCCTGAATGGTGGTAACTAAACTGATGACCATCGTATATTAATACTTGTAGGTTACTTCTTTTCCTAGGCTTTATATTCCACTTACTAACATTTCATTTCATCTACCTTTTTATCATCTACTTATAGGTTTGATTTCCTTGACAACTTCTCACAATCAGCTTTAGATTATCCCAAATAATTCTGTATCTTTTTGAGATTTTCTCTCCTTATCATTGCAGTGATATCCATTTATGAATGTGTTGAATGGCACATTTTTCATATGTAGAATATGTTTGAGCTCCCTTCTTTCTGAAAACTACCTACCCACTCCTACCATCTGTTTCTTATACTTTAACCAATTGTTAATCCACCACAGGACATTCCTTTTCATCCCATGACAGCTTAGTGTCTTTCAGAGATTTTGCAATGAGACCTCGAAAGTTTTTTTTTAAAATGCAAGTGCGTTACATCACCTGAACCATATGCTCAGTGGCTCCTCTAAAGATATCTGACTGCTATCTTGTCATGACTTCTCTACGCAAAGGCTACATTGGCTTTTCCCTCGTATGTAATATTTTTCTATTCTATTACTCAGTCTGTTCTTACAGAATGGAAACTTCCTACAAATTTGCTCTTATACAAATATAATTTATCCATTTGTAATTGTCTGAGTTAATTTAGAAAATCTTATAAAATATTGATGTCACATTTGCCACTTTCCATTCTTCAGGTAACACAACTCATTTAAATGACAGATTATTATTGGCAGTTAAGAGTTCAGCAGTTGCTTATTTCAGTTGCTTAAGAATTCCTGAGGGAAACAGTCCTGTGGGCTTATCCTCTGGAAAAGACTAGCTCTGGAGTAGGAATCTCTCTGACCTCTTCTGCAATAAATGTTGGCACAAATAATTAATTTCGTTATTTTTTTTCTCCAATAGCATCACCTTAGTGAATACTCCTTTTATAACTTGATCAACTATCCGACCCACATATTTTCTTGAAGGCTTTTCATTCCCATTTTAGGAGAAAAAATTGTTTTAATTTTGTTATCTTATTAGCTTTCCTCCTGTGTGTTTTTATGTGTGACCTCTTGGGTTTTTCTAAAAGAAGAAACTGGAGGAAATTCTGTCCTGTGGCAACAAATGACAGAGCTGGAGAAGAACTTTGGAGATTTTAGCAGATAGAGGCAATGTAGTCCTAGCAGGTCAGCTATGGAGCCTTGAGATAACAGTTTGCCATTGCATTGTTATTTTTACCAGCTGCAGAACAATAGTGAGACCCAGGACACTTGTGTTCACCCAGCAGTGTACATATTGGGCAAAGACTTTTTCCTATTCCTCCCTTCTTTGACCCCTTCTTCGACCTTGACCTTTGATCCTCATGTCAGTTCATTTGAACTATTTCGGTCGGCTTTTTCCAAGAATTGCAACCTGAAGTCAACATTCAATATGCAAAATGTCAGCCCAGACAAGTTGGCAAATTTAGAAGTCACTGAAAACAGACCTTTATAATGGAAAGCATGAAATTGGCATAAGAAGAAACAACACTACCCGTTCCGCATAAAATTGCTATTGCTAAAGAAACCCATTTCTAGCTATGGGCTTTCAGGAGCATTAGTAAGGGGGAACCACAGGATGTCAATGGTGTTATAGGGTTACAGCTTCCAAACCATAACTGAATCTAAATACAAATTATTTCATCCAAGCAAAAAGTATGTTAAAAATTCCACATCTTTGTACCGTCATTCCACAAGCATTTTCTGAAAAACTTGTTCTGTTACAAAAGGCTCATGTAACTGCCTTTCTACCACTCTCTCTGTCTCCCTCTCGCTCAGCTTTACAGAAGCTGCACACTGGAAATCACTCCCCAACTATTTTTTCATATGAATGCTATGCTGCGTGCTACAAACCCTTGCCAGGGATCTCGGGGAAAGGACTGGTCCTTTCAGAGTCCGAACTTTCAGGGAGGTCCTTTGCAAAACCGTGAAACTAATCTGAATCTTACACTTAGTTCAGGTTTCATTCTTTGACCTTGCACTGCAGATCCTATGAATAGAACATTGTCCTCTCCGTGCAGTCTCAATAACTGGACATTTTCTGGGTCCGTGGATTTGTACAATGAGATATCTACTCCAATCTGTGTACATAATGCTCCAATGCCTGCCAGGAATGGCTGCAATATTGACGCCTTTCAATGTAGATCACATCATTCACGGAGCAGAGTTCAATAAAATGATACTGTAGTTAACAAGTTTTATAACACAAAGTTACTTTAAAACATGGAACTAATCAGGAGGAAACCTGTTTATGTATGTCACAGTTACATTGAATTGTCAATAAATAAACAAAGATTTGCTTCACCTATTGTCATGTATATCAAGTAAGTCATTAATCTAAACTAATGAAGCTTAAGATATATGACAGGCAGTTTTTATGGAGCTCTTTCTTAATGATATGTTTGCTTTTCATTATAACGGCAAGAGAGCCCATTATCTAGAAAGCAGCACATTATAGCCAAAAAGCCTTGAATCCACTGCTTCTCCCTTTGTTCCTTGCTCACAATAAGTAGCACTTACACTTACATTTTCATAGAGCTTTCCTGGATGAATAGCATTACTCAGAAATGAATAAAAAAATCCAGATAAGAATTGCAATGGGAAAAGAATGTGTCCATTGCTTGATCTTTAGTCTATTAGTTATTTCATTAGATAGTTAGTTAGTTAAGGATTTTTGATCTGGTCTGGAAGACAAGAATGAAGGCTAGATTCAGAGAGTTTCATGTGCATGTCCATTTTACATTTATGAGAGTATCGATTCTACAAAGCTTTAAGTGATTGCTTGCTGTTGACATGAACCTGCCTTTGTTATGAGGCAGCACAGAATAAACCCATTAAAAATGTTTCAGAGAAAGCAAACAAATTCGTATGCTTTCCTGCAAATTTCCAAGAATAAGATTACTGGCTTCTCTCCATGGATTTGCCAGTTCAATATTACAGAACAGAAAAATGAAATGGCAATCTGTTTTTCATTTTCTTCTGAAAATGATCCGAATTACTACAGGAAGACCAACAATTAACAGATCAGCTTCGTTTCCTATTATACAAGGTGCTCAGACATAAGTGTCTAGTGCCAGTTTGGATGCCCCAGGGTATGAGACGCATACCCAGGACAAGCAGCTGTGACACCACTGTGAAAAGAGACCCATACTTGCACAGCACCTGGAGACCAGATCACATCTTCTAGAGCATCTCAGATGGCATTAGGCAATCCTGGTTTGGCTCCTGAATCAAGCACAGGATGCTTTCCACATTCCTATGTTTGAGTGAGGGTGTTTACAGATTTACTAAATCTTGATTGGAAGGGAATAAAATCTTCCTTCAAAATCTTCATACTTCTGTATCAGAAATTAATTATCTCACTGTTAAAAAATTATTGCCCTGTTTCTAATTTCACTTTAACTGTTTTAAATCCTAGCCATTATATTTTGCAGTGCTTTGCCAGAGTAAAGACCTCAATTGTCTTTCTGTTCCCCGAAAGTATTGAAATGCTTGAGTGTTTAGTACTCAAATCACTCTGGGACCACTGAATGTCATTTCACACAAAAGAAATCTTGTCAGGTGTTGGAAAAAATGTTCTTTTCACATAAAACATAAGTTTGCATTGATGTTACAACTTCCATTGACCCAGGTTGCACAACAGTAGTGTGACCATTTGGGGAATACATATGTGTCAGCATATATATCCCATTTTATGTTGTGAGTTCTTTTCTAGTGGTAACCTTTCATTTGGCTTTGAGTCTTCATTTTATAGCAAGTACATGATGCTTTCTGGAGTCACTGGTCCTGGAGCTCTGAAGTGACTATGTCTAGCTGATGGTTGCTGACTTTGAAGAGGTCTGTATTCAGATGATAACAGAAAACTGGAGTATGAAATTCCTTGGTGGAATTTTAGCAGAGCATTGAAAAAAAGGCAAACAAAAGTATGATGCAAAAGTCTCAAATGCAACCATTCCAAGTCAGCGGAAACCAAAAAACTGCCACATGCAAGCTATTCAGGCTAAAAAGACTGAGAACTGAAATGGCTGACATAACTCAGACCAAAACCAAGACTTTTGTGGGTGACGAGATTCTGCATTAATCAGGAGTTTGATATCTTTCTATGTGTGTAGCTTTCCTGTTCTTGTTCTACTGCATACTTTTTGTGTGTGCACATCCATATAAGAAGTTATTTAGTTGAGCTTAGCTCCTTGCTTTGTTGACACAAACAAGGTTACCAGAAAAATTGATTCCTGCAGCCAAGTGAATGGGGGAGGTAAAGGCAGGAGAGAGGCTAAGCAGCTGGTCTAATAGTTTGGGCAATTCTTTCAATATCTAGACAACTAGACTATGTTTTTTTAAAAATGCCTCCAAATAGTATCAGGCATGGCATTAACATCTGAGAGATACAGAATCTAAGAGTCATTACACAGACCACGGAGACTTAGATGATCACGAACTCAGTGTTTTGAATTCATCATAGGAGACTTTTGTCACCACGGAGGCCAGGAGGAAACCGGCTAGAGGAAACAAGAAGAGAGAAAAATTATATGAAAAAAATCAAAATAAGATGTTGACTCCTAGCTTTCAGAAGAAGAACACCTAATGATCTCATGGGGGTTTGGAACTTCCAGGAGAGCGCAACCAACAAGAAATTAATTGTTCAGAGGCTGCTTCTTTTGTGTCTATAAAACCATATCTCTGAACAGTTGCTGATAGTACCAAACTATTCCCCTGACATCAGTGGCATTCTGATTTAAGATGTCAATACATGGTTTCTTAGGAGGTCAAAACCTGGAAGGAAACATCTTGCATATTACCTGAAGTAAAGTTTCACCCAGATTTGCACAATTTTTTTCCATCAGAACAATTTTCAAATGGAACAAATAGTTTTTGTAAATTAATATGTTCCACGGTGCTATTTCAGTCAGATTTTATGTCTTCCAATCCCACTGAGAATTGTTTCAGATTGCTTTGCCCAGATTGAAATATTTCATTGAACTGGGGAACCTAAAACATTCCATTTTTAAAACTTCTTAAAATTGGCTGGATTTCTTCGGAACTTTGAAACCCTCTTGTTCCTAAGGACTGGCCTCTGCAGAAGTATTTTTTATAAGACAGTATGACAAAACTGACAAAGATGGGCAATATCTCAGTGGCATAATGCTGAGTGCATCATGCAAAATCTAGTACCTTTACAAAATTTGAGACTTTCTGGTCAACTTGAAATTTCGACCATCGACGACTTTTATGGACTTAGGCCACCCTCTGACAAAGACTGAAGTATGCAGTTAACATCAAGTGTGGATGCATCCCATTACACTCAGTTGCATATGAGTTACACAGATGTAGCAGAATGGATATGTAGGTTGGGATGTTAAGGATTTAGTGCCTTGAGTGCACTCTTTTAGCAACCTCTTTCAGTCTAATGCAAATATGATGGCAATCAAACACTGAGAATATCGGAGATTTTCAGGCCTGAAGCAAGAATTCAAAAGAAGCTATCCTATACACTGAAAATATGTTATTATAGGAAGAAGATTATATCCAAGGATCATTGTTCAGTACTTATTTTTCAAGAAATATCACTTTCCAGATGCTAAGCCTGCACAGGCCTTTGCCATTGTTAGGAAACCTCCTGTTATAAAATCTCCCTGCCCTTCAAACTATCCTCTGAAATACCTCGTATTTTCTTTTCCTGTTTTGGACCATAGAAAATTCTTTGGACTGGATCTTTAGCCCCTGTGAACAGAAATAAAATGTTATTTATCAGGTCTCTTTCACTAAGTAGAGAATCTAGTCTTTAGAACTGCTGTAGGACTGAGATTTTCATTTAGTATAAGCCATCTGAACACAGCAACCTAGCATAAAATGGTTCTCTGAATCACTATAGCCAATCTGTCTGAGGTTTGTTCTCATTCGTAAATACTTCACCACTGATGTAATGCAAGCCATGGTCAAATTCCCTTATGTATAAAGTACACACACTGGTAGTTGTTCAGTATGAATGGATATATAATAGATATTTCAAAAAGCAAGCTCTGGTGAGAAAGTGGGTTTTTTCAAAGCTCTGCTGTAACTTTCCAATAAGAGGGTTTTTTTCCTTTTTTCATTTATTTTCTGGGATTAAAAAAGAATCTGTTCTGTTTACTACATAGCCATTTACATTCTGGCTTTGGATTTTCAAGAAGACAAAAAGTCTGTTTCCATTAGCACTAAAACCAAAGAGAGGCTTTCACCCTAGAAATGTCAGGCACCATTACTTTCTGTAGAGTCTGAAAGCACTGCATCTGTTGATGTCAGAAATGGGCAATATGTCTATCCATAGAAGAGCAATGAGGCCTGTGAAAAGAATTTGTAAAAAGTCAGGCAAAATTGTTTTCATAGATGGCAAGGATCAGCATTGGTAAGAAAAATACCAAATTTCCCTTACTTAAGGAAGAAATACGTGACTAAAAGGAGCCACTTGAGCCAAGTTATTTATTTCGGGGGAAGGAAAAGTAAATGCTTTGTATGGTTAAGGTGATGTGATTTCCAAAGTTTGTAACACATTTCAGATGCGATAGATGAACACAATATTGGCGTGTATTATTCCACTTCAAGCAGCACTTCAAATAACCAGTGTTGATTTGAGCTACATTTTTTTTGTTGTATACTCTAAAATGCATTTTTTCAGAAAGATATTATGCTTAAGAGACTGATGTTAAACTTAAATGTTTATGAGAAAGTACCAAATGAATAAAATACCAGAATTCTTAGCATGTGAACTTAAACATACAAATTTTTTACTATTTAAACAATTCTCATTCACATATCAGACTCGCCTTAAATTGGATAGAGGTGTGAATGTATCTAAGTCTTTCCAAAAGCATTCTACATACATTTTCACCTGTATTCAACCAAAAATCTATGCATGCATTCTTGTGTTCTCTTTCATCTGACCTGGACACTCAAGAGTAGCTGTTACATACTTCACTTTTTCACTGAGACCATATTCTTCTCAATAGTCAGATGCCTTACGTGCATGAATTTTTGTAGAGTCTGTGTCTGAAAATACACCAGTGTGTACTAATCAGGTCAAAAACTATGTGGTCCAGCAACATATACACTCAAATCTGCCCTACTGTTAAACATGTTTTAAAATGTATTCTATATCAACATAATAGCATTTTCATGTATTTGGGTTGAAAATATTAAAAAACACAGATGTACACAGAAAGCTGGTATTTTTCTCAGCTATTAATTATTATTATAAATTTCTTTTATTCTGCCAACTAAACTGACAGTGATTTTAGGTATATACCCATATCTGTTGCAAGTAATCTGATGACTATAATTGCCATCATGGCCATGAGCGATATCAAAAAGGGGTTTTTTTCAAAGCTGTAAAATTCATTCTCTTGAACTGAATTATAGATACTTCATTTTAAATATAGACTTTGCTTGGAAAATTCTTGTAACACAGCTCTGACCACCCACTCAATAGTTTTTATTAGTTTTGAGCTTAAAATATACATAGTGAAATGAAATTCAGAAATTAGTGAAATGAAAGGGTAATGTGGAAAGACAAGACACCCCTGAGGGTTCAAATAAAGACCTAACTTAATCTTTTTTTCCAGTCATTAAAGATAGTATGATATGGGACCCAAGACCACAGCCCTGGTAATCAGATTCTTGACATGAAGAACTAAAATACCATTATGAATTGTGTAAAGGACTCTCTGGATTGTGCCAGGAACATTCCTTGATTGTCCCATAAGCTCTTAGCATCTCTTTTAGTATCTATAGACTACAGTCTATCGGGGAGAGAAAATCAGAATATAGAATCATAGAATCGTTTAGGTTGGAAATGACCTTTAAGATCATTGAGTCCAACCGTTAACCTAGCACTGCCAAGTCCACCACTAAGCCATGTCCGTAAGCACCACATCTACACGGCTTTTAAATACCTCCAGGGATGGAGACTCCACCAATTCCCTGGGCAGCCTGTTCCAGTGCCTGACAAATCTTTCGGTGAAGACATTCTTCCTGATATCCAATCTAAATCTCCCCTGGTGCAACTTGAAGCCATTTCCTCTTGTCCTATGGCTTGTTACTTGGGAGAAGAGATCGACCCCCACCTGGCTACACCCTCCTTTCAGGTCGTTCTAGAGAGCGATCAGGTCTCCCCTCAGCCTCCTCTTCTCCAGACCAAACCCCCCCAGCTCCCTCAGCCGCTCCCCATCAGACTTGTGCTCCAGACCCTTCACCACCTTCGTTGCCCTTCTCTGGACTTCCTCCAGCACCTCAAGGTCTTTCTTGTTGTGAGAGGCCCAAAACTGAATGCAGGATTCAAGGTGCGGCCTCACCAGTGCTGAGTACAGGGGGACGATCACTGCCCTGGTCCTGCCGGCCACGCTATTCCTGATACAAGCCAGGATGTCACTGGCCTTCTTGGCCACCTGAGTACACTGCTGGCTCACAGTCAGCTGTCGACCAACCCCCCCAGGTCCTTTTCTGCCAGTCAGCTTTCCAGTAACTCATCCCCAAGCCTGTAGCATTGCACGGGGTTGTTGTGACCCAAGTACAGGACCTAGCACTTGGCCTTGTTGAACCTCATACACTTGGCCTCAGCCCATTGATCCAGCCTGTCCAGATCCCTCTGTAGACCCTTCCTGCCCTCCACCAGATCAACATTCCCACCCAACTTGGTGTCTTCTGCAAATTGACTGAGGGTGCACTTCACCCCCTCATCCAGATCATTGACACAGACATTAAACAGAACTGGCCCCAATGCTGAGCCCTGGGGAACCCCACTGGTGACTGGCCACCAACTGGATTTAACTCCATTCACCACCACTCTCTGGGCTCAGCCATCCAGCTAGTTTTTTGCCCAGCACAGAGTACAGCCAAGCCACAAGCTACTAGTTTCTCCAGGAGAATGCTGCGGGAAATGGTGCCAAAGACTTTACTAAAGTCTAGGTAGGCAACATCCACAGCTTTTCACTCATCTACTAAGCGGGTCATCTTGTCATAGAATGAAATCAGGTCAGTCAAGCAGGACCTACCTTTCATAAACCTGTGCTGATGCTGACTGGGCCTGATCGCCTCAGCCTGCACGTGCTGTCTGATGGTACTCAAGATGATTTGCTCCACAACCTTCCCTGGTACTGAGGTCAGGCTGACATACCTGTAGTTCCCTGGATCCTTCTACCAGCCCTTCTTGTAGATGGGTGTCACATTTGCTGATCTCCAGTCAACTGGGACCTCCCCAGTTAGCCAGGACTGCTGATAAATGATGGGAAGTGGCTTTGTTGGGACCCTCAGTACCCTTGGGTGGATCCCATCCAGCCCCATAGACTTGTGTGTGTGTCAGTGGTGTAGCAGGTTGCTGACCTGCTACATCCCTTTGGATTGTGGGGGCTTCATTCTGCCCCCCTTCCCTGTCTCCCAGCTCAGGGGGCTGGGTACCACAAGAACAACTGGTCTTACTATTAAAGACTGAGGCAAATAAGTTATTAAGTACCTTGTCCTTTTTCTCATGCTTTGTCGCTGTGTTTCCCCCCACATTCAATAAAGGACAACAAAAGCCCTTCTTTTGTTGCTAATATATTTACAGAAACATTTTTGACTGCCTTTTACAGCAGTATCCAGGTTAATGTCTAGCTGGACTTGGGCTCTTCCAGTTTTCTCCTTGCATAACCTCACAACAACCTTGCAATCCTCCTGAGCTGCCTTCCCCTTCTTCCAAAGGTCATAATCTCTCCTTTCTATCCTGAGTTCCAGCCAAAGCTTTCTGTTCATCCAGGGCGGTCTTCTTCCTCACCAGCTTGTCATTCAGCACACAGGGACAACCTGCTCCTGTGCCTTGAAGATTTCCTTCCTGAAGAACGTCCAGCCTTCCTGGACCCCTTTTGCATTCAGGACTGCCCCCCAAGGGACTCTGTCAACCAGGCCCCTAAACAGGCCAAAGTCTGCCCTCCAGAAGTCCAAGGTAGCAGTTCTGCTGACCCCCCTTCTCACTTCTCCAAGAATCAAAAACTCCATTTCATGATCACTATGCCCAAGACGACCTCCAACCATCACATCACATCGCATCACCAGTCCTTCTCTGCTCTCTCACTAGCTGTGTAACAAAGGTCTCTTCCATATGCTCCAGGAACCTCCTAGATTGTTTCCTCTACACTGTGTTGTATTTCCAGCAGACATCTGGTAAGTTGAATATACAGATATTGGACCCACTACCTATACAGTAAAAGTTGCATTTACTTCACAAGGCCTGAATTTCACTCACTGTATCTAAAATCACTACTATTCAGGACCTTGGGTAAACACTGCTTAAAATTATGGAACCTCTCAGTAGGGTCATTTAAAAGAAAACATGTCACAAATTCACAAGTGCATTCTGTGTTGAATGTATTATGGTAATTGAACTGTCATCATAGTGTTGTCAGTGTGCATCTGTGTCTAATTGAAAATACATTTCATTGCAGTTTTAGTCATAAACAGCATGTGAAAAGCCTTTCTTCAAGGACTGGGGGATGGGTTCTGCAGCTTTTGGTACTTTTTTTGATTTTGGTGTAAGCTGTAACCAGGAACACTAGAAATAAGAAAGCAGAAGAAATAAATGTATAAAATTACTTATGAATTTGAAGAAACTTTGGGTTTAGCTGAATCTTAAATTGATTTGCTTATCACTAAAACTAGCACTGGTCTGAGCAGGAAAAATTTATTAACAATTTTCCATTGTAGATCATTTTAAAAGAGTTATGTACTTTAGGCCTGAATACCTCATGCAATAATTCATAGCAGAGCAATCCATATGCTACACATCTCTGTTAATCTGTCAAGTGAAAATGCTAAACCAGGAGCAGATGAGAAGAATAGATTTATTGTGACAACATATTTTGGATTCCTTCTTTGCTTTTCTCACCTAAAAACTTCTACATGCCAGATATTATTCTTAGGTAAATACTTACTCACGTCTTTATGTCCTTTCCTGGTGAGAATTCGTCTGCTCTCACCAAGATTCTCAGCAAAGACTGCCCAAATCACCAGTTGAATATTCATCAGAGGTCATCCTATAAGTAATGTAATACTTATTGCTAGTTCTAAAGAAACAGAAATTAGTTGAGTAGATGGTAAATATAAACAGGGGGATAGATCAGAAAGTATTACAGTTATCGCTTTAAACTGTTGTTACAAATTAAAGTTACAGAAAGCTGACATACTGCCATAGGAAAATTTTGGCTCTCTCATACAGCCAAAATTCCTTAACTTTTAAATCTGAATAAAATCATAAGTATTGATGGCTTCACATGAGTGGCTGCATCTGGCAGAAATCAGAAGGGCACACATTCATGTGGGTCTCAGCCTTCTAGCTTGGGGACCTAACCAGAACATGGGTTGTTGGCAGTCCATATGCCCTTGTCTCCATCTTTGCTGACTTAGCTGAATTTAGGACACAGCCTAGGTTCACATACTTGTCCATGAGCCTGCAGACAGTCCTGGTTTCCCCAGCTTAGGCACAGACAATGTAAATGTCGAAACCCTACTCATGATCACAAGACATAGCTAGTGTGGCCAAAATTCCTATTTTATGGAACTCATTTCTGGTTGTAACATAAAACAAACAAACAAACCAACCACTATTATTTTATCATCAGGCAGCTTCCTGTTCTCATGTAAAGTTAATCTTGCTACAGCTGATGTGAAACAAAAAGGGTACGTGGCCCTCTTTACAGCAGTCGACCAAGAAGTCTTCTTTTGCCTATCAGAAACCTGTGGAATCCTGCACTTGTCTCATCTTACCAATGTCAGGTTTATGCATTTCTGTTTAAAAAAATAGTTTTGTTTATTATTTTCAGCTTAATGTCTGGTTAAGGAGATAGCAGCATCCTAACTGAAGAGGAGAACAGGGTCTTCAATGGCAGTCTTTCTCAATTGCATGTAACTGAGCAATGAAATGCACAAGGCACATGTTGACCATTCTCATTCATCACTCAGCATTTCACTAAGCCACTCACTTATCATGTACTGATATGCCTGATTAAGACCAATTGCAGTTGCTGCGATGACTTTTAGACATACCTTCACCCTTCCATCCACCCAGAGAGTGAAACTACGCTTCCACAATCACTACTTAGTTCCTTATCAGTCATCATGACTGTGGGCTTTATTAATGCAAAATAATTCTCTCATCCTCTTGTCTCCTGACATCACTTTCCCCTCCGGTTTAATGGTGGAAAGCAATGAAGTAGTAGTATAGATATAGCGTGTGTCAGATAATCATGGTAGCTACCAGGCAGCCAGATCATCAGACCTCTCACAGAAGGAAATAGAATTACTGATATGAGAATGCTGATATCAGATGAAGATGCTTTGTCTAGGAGAATCAAAATGAGCTTTTACAGGTTAAGAAGAAAGATAGCTGATGAAAATATACACTAGAGAACATCCATAAGCCTACTGAGGAATATAAATAAACAACAAACAAATAATGAAACCAAATGTCAAGATTTATACCTAAATTGTTAGCAGCTTTATGAAGCCTACATATGTGGTGATATCAGAATATTGTTATATTTCCATGCCACCATCTATTTCCTTGACATTTTTTTCAGCTAGATAAAACCCTTTTTTTAACTCTTAGTACCAAAGACATACTTAAATATTGGCTGTTACTAGAGAGAGAGATTTCTGGATAAAAATAAGACAACAGAACACAAAATTCCACATTTAAGCACTCAGAAATTACAATTAACCACTTAAGTACATAATATTCAATTTAAAAACATTGGCTCTAACATGCGTGATGTACACACACATTATAAGCAAAATGTCTGTTCTGCTATCCAACCAAATTTTAGGATTCTGAATGAGTTTGGTATAGAGAACAACTATTTTTTTAAAATATTACAACTTTCATATTTTCATGGATATTTCAGAATCAAGGTTCTCTAGTAAGCACGTTATATCGTGCACTGCTTTATTCATCCTCCATTTTTATGACATGCAGCTTTAAGTAGTATAATGGTATAAAGTACATGGTGTGAAATGGTGCAAAATTATTTTAGTGTGGCCAATATTTTTACTTAGCATAAAAAATGTAACAGGTTCTACCAGGCTAAAGTTTCTTAAGAAAAAGTCGATGTGCAGTAAAAAGTATAAACACGAACTACAGAGTTAATACAGGTAAACTGCATGCACACTTAAGCTTTGCTTATAGTAAAGACTCAGGATTTAGTAATACAGTCTATTCCAAAAAGTCAGAGCTATCCTTGTTTGAACTCTAAACAGCATTTGTTACAAAAAAGTAATGAAGCATAGAATCATTTAGGTTGGAAAGGACCTTTAAGATCATCAAGTCCAACCATAAACCTAGCACGGCTAAGCCCACCACTAAACCGTGTCCCTAAGCACCACATCTACACAGCTTTTAAATACCTCCAGGGACGCAGACTCCACCACTTCCCTGGGCAACCTGTTCCAGTGCTTGACAACCTTTTGGGCGAAGAAATTTTTCCTAATACCCAATCTAAATCTCCCCTGGTGCAACTTGAGGTCATTTCCTCTTGTCCTATGGCTTGTGACTTGGGAGTAGTTCTGGAAGGACAGCAGCCCATGGGATGGGCCCACATTGTAGCAGCTGGAGAAGGACTGTACCCCATTGGTAAAGGACTGTACCCCATGGGAGGGACCCCACTTTGGCACAGGGGAAGAGCATGAGGAGGAAGAGGCAGCAGAGAAGAAGAGTTATGAACTGACTGCAACCCCCATTCGTCATCCTCCTGCTCAGGGTGGGGAGAAGTAGAAGAGCTGGGAGTGAAGTTGAGCCTGGGAAGGTGGTGTGGGAAGAAGCGGGGCATGGGTGGAAGGTGGGCATAGTTTTGGTTTTATTTCTCACTATTCTACTCTGCTATTGATTGGTAATAAAGCAAATTATTTCCCCAGGTCAAGTATGTTTTGAGCAAGACAGTAAATGGGGAGTGATCTCCCTGTCCTTACCTCAACCCATTGTATTTTCTCCCCCTGTCCTGCCAGGGAAGGGGAAGCTTGGTTGGCACCTGACAGCCAGCCAAGGTCAACCCACAGGTATAAGCAAAACATTAATTAGCTCTCACTCTGAGAAGCCATTTTTGTTATACTCTAGATAAATATGGATATCAATTGAGAGTAAGGGGATTCTAAAAAAACTAGCTCAGCTTCTATGCATGAGTAGAACAACAGGAGTCTTCAGAGGAAAATGTGAGGTGGCATGAGTGAAGTATCTAGCCCGATAAATGTTACTATGAAATAAAACTTGATGAGCTGCTTGTGGTTGCTCAATAAACCAAACTAGGAGACCACTATTTAAAAGGGATCATACAAGAAGAATGTATAAACTTATTGTATAAACTTATAGGTCTGATGAACAAAAAAATTATCTGTTGTGACATCAGTTAGGTACTGTTAAAGTAATTAAGACAAAATTGGAAATATATTTTAGAATCCATTCACTTGAAGGGAATTATTAGTTAGTTTGTGCTTAGGAATGATTTGCTTTAATTTGTTGGGCAGAAATTTTAATCAAACTTTTCTATTTACTTTTTTCAAGAAACTGCCAACAAAAAAATCATGAAAACCCACAAGTCTGTCTTTATTTTCTTTTTCACACTGACTGTCACATATGTAAGAAGATAATAAATAGGTAAAGAACTGGTCAGGTTATACATCTGAGCACAAATAGGCAACTCTGAAAGAATGACACATTGTCTAGGAATTATCTTGGTGGAAGGAACAAACCTGAAATCTTCTGTAAAGATTCTACAAATGACACAAGATTTAGTGAGTAAAAAAACTACCTTCTACATTCAGATTGGATCTATTCTTCCTTCTGAGGAGATCAATAAACATCCACTGCTTTCAGAGCCGGAGGGAAACTGTTTCCTCTAATGAAGAAGCAGAACTCTCCTCTCACACGTGCGGGCATCCACGTTTCAGTAACCCAAAGTTGTGAGAAGTCTTGGTTATTTGTGATCTCACAGATGTCACTCAGTCTCCTGGCACCCAAGCTGCACAGACGCTAAAGGCAGACAATGATACTCATCCTCGCATCTCACTGCTTGTGAGGGTAGATTCATAAGTAACTATGAGGCTTTTAGTTACTGTGGTGAATCAGGACAAAAATATCAGGCTGTTATTCCCAATTGTTGTATCCCAATAGAAGCTGTGGCTGCCCCATCCCTGGAAGTGTTCAAGGTCAGGTTGGACGGGGCTTTGAGCAACCTGGTCTGGTGGAAGGTGTCCCTGCCCATGGCAGGGGGGTTGGAACTGGGTGGTCTGTAAGGTGCCTTCCAACCCACACCATTCTGTGATTATATGATTCCTGCTTTTTGGCTTTATTTCTTACTTGACAGATAGCAAAATATCAAACCCCAGCCTGCACAGTGACGCTCAGGACTGTTGAGTGCCCTGGCCTCACCTTCTGCAGGGAAGACCTGCAGGTGCTCTACCTGCCAAGGGTGACAAGCCGTACTGCCCAAGTGCCGTCAGCTCCACGTGCCCCATCATCGTACACAAACGTGTGCCAGCTCCTCTGAGAGCCACAAACCCAGGAATCAGTAGATTGCTGCTCAAAATGAAAGGGCAAGAGATTGTCACTAAAACAGGTCAGTAGATCTAACGAACCCTGATAATCCTCCTTCTAATTTGGTGAGTTTCACTAACAGATTCCCTTTACCTTTTTTTCCTGACGATATCACACATAAAAAACACATTCATGTTTGTACACTTAAACTAATGAGATCACCTAAAGAGATCTCCTCCAGTGCCAGCTTGGAGGAACCAGCTGAAGAGATCTGGGTCAGGTCATAGGCTACAACATTAGACAAATGATAGCAGCTGGGTAAACTTCCCTTAGGAAAGGTTTAGGTACACCTGATCCTGTTGAGGACATCGGCAGATGATCTCTGGAGGGTTTTTTCAGCCATGTTTTCTGAGATTTTGGGTATTCTAGTGATAACATCCATTTCTCTGTAAAAATGGATATGTGGGCTTCAGAAGGGCAGTGAACAGCCTGAAAGTGAAGATACTATCACTGCTGAATGATATGCCTACTGAAAATCCAATCTGTAGCCAGCCTGTAACTCTCTGGCTCTTCTTAGTAAACATTTTCATTTAATTTTAGCTAAATTTTATTTTTAAAACTCAATTCACTCACAGTTAAGTAGCTCACATTCTAGGTTTGTAAATAGCTCGTCTGGTAAATGCGGGAGAGATGCTGGCAGCAAGCACCCACCTTCAGTGTTTTGATTAGTTCTGCTTGGCTTGTTTCGTCAGTTGACTGAATGTACAATTGTGCACATTAGATTGAGTAATGTCTTTATGGTGACTTGGCAATTATTTAACCACTACATTGTACCCCAAACTCCATCTTTCCCAGATAAATAAAAGAAATCCGTCATTATCCATCCAAAGTAAGACAGCATTATTATCGCATACATATAACTCATAGAAAGACATAATAAAGCACTTTTAATATGCTTCAAGTTGAACTTGCAAATGCACATCCTGCTGCGGAAAGAACTTCACACAAACATTTCACGTCGGTTTTCGGAAGGTATTGCTGTTCAAAAGTACTCAAAGTCTGTTGGATCTGTAGATGTTCTGAGTCCCTAAGTCAGGCCCCACTTACTGTGATATCAGTAAAGGAAAGGAGAGGATGAATTCTGTAAGTTTCCATGCACAGGGTGCAGAGCTATTCAGTTATTTGTAAAATGTTTTGTTTTGTTTCATTTTTTCAAGTGGTGGATAGACTAGTTTCTCCAGATTGTGGGGTGGAGGGAGACAGACTACAACTCATGGTATGTCACAGCAATCAGAATACGACTTTTAGTGTCCCTCTGCACTGAAATAATGTACAAAAAAAGAAAAAATGTGTAAAATATAATATTTTTATGACATGTACCAATCCACGGCAGGGGGCTTTGGACTAGATGATCTTTAAAGGTCCCTTCCAACTCAAACCATTCTGTGATTCTATGATTTCTGAAGTAATCTTTGCAATTTTTTATGAACTCCTTTGCAGATAAACCCTCAGCTTGAGTCTTATAGGTGTGCTGGTTCTAGGAAACAGGGCACCCAGGGACAGTGTCACGGTGTCACTGGGGCACCTGATTTGTACCTGAGCTGCAGTGCTTGTCTCTGAGCTCTCTGCTCACTAAATTAAGAGATGGAGGAAGCCTCTCCAAAACCAGGAGATTAATTTGGTGTCTGGGGAGACTGACATCTTAAATTTGATGAATAAGTAAGGTAGTGTGTTTGGTCCTGTCTCTCTCTTGCTTTCCTTCATGTTTGCTTGCATTCTGAGGCCATAATTAAAGCATTGGTTGAAATAACTTGGGGTTTCATAGAGTGCTGGTCCAAATGCAGAAACTATTTTCCGTAAGCTATGTTGACTGTTCATTCAAAAGAACTGAGTGCCAAAAGGACTGTTCATTCTCTACATCAGCATAAACTTGTCCATCTTTCATCTGCCTGCTGAGTTTATTAGGATCTCATAATAACAGAAAAAGAGTTTATTAAATGAATTTGATTAGAATTGGCAACAAAAGTGCTTAAAACTTTCTTACCCTTCCTTTTGAACCATTCTGTCAAATATATTCATAATTCAAAATTGTATACTACAAAAATGTATTCATAACTTCTTAATAATCTGTTAAAATATACTGTTCTTCAAAAAGTCTTTGAAGTAGCTGTAGCAGCTACTGCTACCCAGTTACTTTGTGTAGGTGGGCTCCCAGGCTGTGCACAGGCTTGTTGAAGACAAGCAGATGGTACCTGTGCTTTGCAATTCTCCTTGTGTGTATTTGCCTGCAGGACTGGCGCTCTGTCTCATGGCTTTGAGAAATGCAACTGTTCCAGGGGAAAAAAAAAAAAAAAAAAGGTATATTTCCAGTTTATCACTGTTGCTTTAAAACTTCAGAATCTGGCAGCAATATGAAAAAAATATTTCACTCTTTGTCAGTGTTCGGTTTAATGCTTTTTTGGAGATGTGGCAGCAATTTGCAATCAGACAGCTCAGTGCAGTTGGAAATATTTAATTTCCAGAAAGTGGAAGTTCTGAGCTCCTGCAGAGTCCTAAAGCCTGAAGCTAATATATAGGCCCCAACCTTGCTTTCATTTAAGTCATTGGCAAAATTCCCATTGACTTCAAGTGAAGTAGGATTGGCCCAGTTTCAAAAAAGGAGTATTAGGTTTAACATTTTAAACCCACAAACATAAGGAGCAGGCTTAACATTATCGTGATTGAGCATTTTATTTTCAAATGCATTTGACAGTATATTCAAACAAAGAAATGTGGCTTATCTTTCAAACTTTCAAATTGCTAGGTTGAACAAAATGGGAGCTGCTTTCAATTAAATAATGCAATGAAAAGTATCGGGACAGAATTGCATTTGGCAGAAGAGAATATTGTGTTTATCTCATTGTAATCCATTCATTGGTTTATGGCTCCAGAGTCCTCAAGCAAATGTCATAAATCCACATGATGTCCTTGCATGTTCTAGCAGATTTTTGCATTTGAGTCTCAGAGTTAGCTGAAAGATGTGTTAAAACTCATGTAACCAGGCAGCTTCCCGTCAGCCACCCATCTGAGAAGCCTCAGAAGTGCTAGTGATTACAGTGAGGTTTTGGATGAAGCTACACACCAGAAATTGGCTCCAGATCTGTCCACTAGAGAGGAGAAGACCAAGTGAAATACAACTGAAATCTCCCACAACAAGCTAACCAAAAATGATTCGGAGGTTTCTGACTTCACAGTTGTGAGAGAAATTCAGTTTTAGGGCCAGAGCTGGAAGTGTTGCCAGGATGAAAGGCTGCTCTAACCAGCTCTGTCTGGCACTCTTTACCTGAGTGATGGGGTTTCTTAGGCATTGTCCTACCTATTGTATCCTGTGGGGTGTTGCCTACTTTTCAGTTGTGCAAGTGACAACACTTCGTTGTGGACACTGTGCTAGTAATGAAAGGGCAAAAGAGATGTGCACCAGTGAATTGGAGCTTGGTTTGGGTTTAGGTATGGTCAGCAGGAGAGAGAAGGGGGCTTCAGGCTTCCCGAGCCCTCTTTGAAGGTTCCTTTGGAGGTTGTGTTACTTTGAGGCTGAGGTGGAGACCCGAGAGTTGTGGGACTGCACGGCTGGGCCCATGGTGACCACAAACAGCAACAACTTCATCGCAAGGAACGGCTGGACTAGACCAGATGTGCCTGGCTCTCCAGGCTCTTCATAAACAGGGATCTCAGAAGCAGTCTCTTCACCAAGCTGCCCTGTGGAGCCTCTGGTGTCTGCTTACCCAGTGTTTCTGGTTGTAATGGACCTGCTTGGGGTACAGCTGGGCACAGAGGGTCCTCTGTGGTACCCAGAGGATACCTTCCCCACTACACCAGTGTGCTGGGATCTGTGCGTGAATGGGCTTCTGAGAGGACAGATACAGTCTGGTCCCAACAATTAAAAAATACTAATATTTGAACTGTGCTTTTCCTCTATGCCTTAGATGTTGATTGGATTTGGCTTGCTCAGTTGTGTATATGTATAGAAACATAGAATGGTTTGGTTGGAAGGGACCTTAAAGACCACCCAGTTCCAACCCCCCTGCCCTGGGCAGGGACACCTCCCACCAGACCAGGTTGCTCAAAGCCCCATCCAACCTGGCCTTGAACACTTCCAGGGATGGGGCAGCCACAGCTTCTCTGGGCAACCTCTGCCACTGCCTCACCACCCTCACCGGGAAGAATTTCTTACTAATAGCTCATCTAAATCTTCTTCTGTATAAGACTTCTATGATGTGTTTGATTTCCTTTTGTATTAGCCAAATTAAGGAAACAAAGAAGATTCAAAGGCAGTCAAGAGTAGGGTTGTTATATCCTAACTTCTCAGAGCTAAAGCATTTCCAAGAAAGCGCCATGAGAAGCTTCCAATGCCAGCTTGTGAACTGTATGGGCCAAAGTGTGAGGAGGGACTTGCACTGCCAAGGGCTCCAAATTCTCTCTCAATCTCACAGAGACGTCACAGGTCACGGTGAAGAGTGACTTCCCACTTTCAGAGGAGGTGGTCAAGGTACCTGATGTGTTACAGGTCTGCCAGGGACTCCAACAGATACTTAACACTGGCCGTGCGAAGATAAGAGTACGAAAAAGTACTCAGGGTTTGCTTTTTTGCCATTAGGAAGAAATAACAAAAATACTCATTTTATAATTGCCTGCTCAATAAACAAATTTACTGCAACATTCAAACTTCCTACCACTTGCATGCTGAGTTCAAATTGACAGGATTAAGTGGTCAGCGGTAGGACCAATAACTGAAAAAGGGTAGGATTTGTTAAAAAAATGAGACCTAGTACGCTGCCAGCTGAAAGAACTTGATTGTATTTACAACATGGAAGATTCATCTGTTCACCCACTGCTTTCTACTACAGCAATTGCAGATGTTGTGAGCACTGTAACTGAAGGAAAGTTATTCCGCTAATTTTAATACTGACAAGCCCGTTCAAATAAACGATAACCGCAATGTACCAATATCCAGAATAACTCTTCTCTGCAGACTTCAACATAGACCAGTGAGTCTTTCCTTAATTCATCTGATTTCATGTTTATTTATCATAATACAGAGAGGACATGTACTGAGTAAACAGTTTGGTTTAGGAAGTTAATAACTCCTGAGTTGAGAATTTGCGGCTAAACAAACAAGAGACATAAATGAGTTAACTAGTCATAGTTCTAGGAAGCGATAACAACCACATAACTCAGTTTGTCGATGGCAGATAAAACTCCTGTAAAGAGTTGTTTTCGTTTCAGGGTGCGATGACAAATAATGCATTTAAAAATACATTTTTAAAGGCTTGATCCTGTTCCACTGAAGGGAGTGATTTGCCACTCAACCAGCCACTGAATCGTCAGAGTCAGACCGTTGATGAAGTCTGAAATCAATTAATGCAGAATGCATATTCCTGAATGTTTGGCTACATTACACACTTTCAGAATGTACAGTTTGACGTATACCTGTGGCTTCCAAGAAACATTCAGTGCCTGTAAAAAGGGGAAAAAATTCTGGGAGGAGCTGATTAGTTTTTTCAGCTAAAAGTGTATACTTTCTTGTTGATACAGGATGTAATCACGAAGTAATCTCTGACATTTCTCTTTAAGAAGATTACAGATCTTTCTCTAATACACCAGTTTTAAATGCCGTCTTGTTATCTACAGTTGATGCTCGTACCATTCCTTTTTATAGCAACCATTCTTCAAACAGCTTTTGAGTCAGTGCCTCAGTCTAGTAGCCATTGTCTCTTTGAACACTCTTTATTCTGCCCAGTGCCTAAACTGCTGACTACCCCAGATCTAGAAGATGAATTACTGCAATGAAAAATACTCAACCATCAAAATGGCTGCTGTCTTTGCAAGAAACTGCACTAAAGACTGGAAGTGGCCTAGCTTAGATATTCCCAGTATTAGAGATGTATGTAAAAAATCAGAAATGCATTTACCACTTAATATGTTAATGATTCAAGAGCTGGCGGGATAAATGCATCAGAAAACACAGTGCGTAACTTCCTTGCTTCTCTCTATGTGTTCTCTTTTTCATGCACTGTTGTTTACACTGAAATTTCCTGTGTCTGTACAGAAGTTATGCTACCCCTGCTGGTAAATGTGGCTGTTTTAATCTGTTTATGTGTTGATCCAGCAAAAATGTGCTTGGTACATCCTCTGGTGGCAACGCTTGGAAACTTCAGTTGGGTGTGCAAAGAACCGACCCTCCAGTTTCTGTCTTCGTGTAGTAAAACCGCCTTTTCCCTGTTTAGGCAGAGGAGACCTGGTGGGCAAGAGCATCCAGAAGGAGCCATTGGGGAGCAGGAGACCACCTCCATCCCATGCGGGGCTGCCCTGGGACAGGCTGGCAGCAGCCACGGGACCGTCACCCGC